>NC_088421.1:31926199-32028699 GCF_034236695.1 Oncorhynchus nerka
TCACAGAGATAGATGATGAATCAGCTAGGTATCACAGAGATAGATGATGAATCAGCTAGGTATCACAGAGATAGATGATGAATCAGCTAGGTATCACAGAGATAGATGATGCATCAGCTACAGTGCCTTGCGAAAGTATACAATCGGCCCCTTGAACTTTGCGACCTTTTGCCACATTTCAGGCTTCAAACATAAAGATATAAAACTGTATTTTTTTTGTGAAGAATCAACAACAAGTGGGACACAATCATGAAGTGGAACGACATTTATTGGATATTTCAAACTGTTTTAACAAATCAAAAACTGAAAAATTGGGCGTGCAAAATTATTCAGCCCCCTTTGTAGCGCCACCTTTTGCTGCGAGGTTGGATGGAGAGCATTTGTGAACAGCAGTTTTCAGCTCCCCCTCACCACAACCGATGTCTCTCTCTCTCCCATGCAGACCTCTAAAGCAGCAGCATGGCCTGTGTGTGTGTGTGTGTGTGTGTGTGTGTGTGTGTGTGTGTGTGTGTGTGTGTGTGTGTGAGTGAGTGTGACAGTAAGATAATGATATACCTTCTAGTGCTCCCCCTCACCACAACCGATGTCTCTCTCTCTCCCATGCAGACCTCTAAAGCAGCAGCATGATCCATGGCCTGGCTGTGTGTGTGACTGTCAGTGAAGACAGACAGTGTTGCAGCCCAGGCCAGAGGCAGCAGATTGAATGCCACTGAAGTCTCAAGGTAAGCCTGAATATGAGCTCCTATTGATCGGGACCCTGCATGGGGACTGTATGGCCTGACCTCACAGAGAGGGAGGAGGGAGGATTGATCCAGCCTTGAACAGCCTCTCTCTGTCTCTTTATTTCTGTCTATCGCTCTTTTCCTAGGTGTCTTTTCTCTCTCTCTTTTTCTCTGTCCATCCGTCCAAACCCTTTAAACCACTGTGCCTTTTCCTGGCATACATTAACCATGCTGAGAGGTTTGCATTATCTCACCGCATTACATAGAGGACACACTATTATACTGTCACCTGGAAGAGACATGGGTCTGTGTGTGTGTTCTGTGTTCTGTGTGTGTGTGTTCTGTGTGTGTGTTCTGCATGATCTGTGTTCTGTGTGTGTGTTCTGTGTTCTGTGTGTGCATGCGTGTGTGTGTGAGCCTGCCTTAGGGAGACTGAAGCAGTATACTTTATAAAGGGCAGCACAGCATCTTGAATCGGCATTACCAAACTCAATAAGAGCAATAAACACTGCAACTGACGGTATAAATCTCCTCTGGCTTTTAGTGTTTTTGTCAAACACTGAAGAGGATCCTCCTTGTTGGGCTAATTAAAGACATTACTGCTGTCACTAGACTTTTTACTGTAACTACACTGGAGGTGTGTTGGTTAGCAGGTATAGTTTGCTAATAGAAACACATATCAACTCTCTCTGAGAGAGTGGGAGAGATGGTGTGTGTGTGGGTGATAGGGGGTGATGGTGTGTGTGTGGGGGATAGGGGGTGATGGTGATGTGTGTGGGGGATAGGGGATGATGGTGTGTGGGGGATAGGGGATGATGGTGTGTGTGTGGGGGATAGGGGATGATGGTGTGTGTGTGGGGATAGGGGGTGATGGTGTGTGGGGGGGATAGGGGATGATGGTGTGTGTGTGGGGGGATAGGGGATGATGGTGTGTGTGTGGGGGATAGGGGATGATGGTGTGTGTGTGGGGGATAGGGGGTGATGGTGTGTGTGGGGGTAGTGGGGTGATGGTGGGGGATAGTGGGGTGATGTGTGTGTGGGGGATAGGGGGTGATGGTGTTGGATAGGGGTGATGGTGTGGGGAATATCATGTGATGGTGTGTGTGGGGGGGGTGATGGTGTGTGTGTGTGGGGGTGATGGTGTGTGGGATAGGCGTTGATGGTGTGTGGGATAGGGGGTGATGGTGTGTGGGATAGGGGTGATGGTGTGTGGGATAGGGTGTGATGGTGTGTGGGATAGGGGGTGATGTGTGGGATAGGGGTGATGGTGTGGGGGATAGGGGTGATGGTGTGTGGGATAGGCGTTGATGGTGTGTGGGATAGGCGTTGATGGTGTGTGGGATAGGGGTGATGGTGTGTAGGATAGGGGTTGATGGTGTGGGGGATAGGGGGTGATGGGTGGTGGTGTGTGGGATAGGGGGTGATGGTGTGGGGGATAGGGGTGATGGTGTGTGGGATAGGGGGTGATGGTGTGGGGGATAGGGGTGATGGTGTGTAGGATAGGGGTGATGGTGTGTAGGATAGGGGTGATGGTGTGTGGAATAGGGGGTGATGGTGTGGGGGATAGGGGTGATGGTGTGTAGGATAGGGGTTGATGGTGTGGGGGATAGGGGGTGATGGTGTGGGGGATAGGCGCTGATGGTGTGTGGGATAGGGGTGATGGTGTGTGGGATAGGGGTGATGGTGTGTAGGATAGGGGTGATGGTGTGTGGGATAGGGGGTGATGGTGTGTGGGATAGGGGTGATGGTGTGTGGGATAGGGGTGATGGTGTGGGGGATAGGGGTGATGGTGTGTGGGATAGGGGTGATGGTGTGGGGGATAGGGGTGATGGGTGTAGGATAGGGGTTGATGGTGTGGGGATAGGGGTGATGGTGTGGGGGATAGGCGCTGATGGTGTGTGGGATAGGGGGTGATGGTGTGTGGGATAGGGGGTGATGGTGTGTGGGATAGGGGGTGATGGTGTGGGATAGGGGGTGATGGTGTGTGGGATAGGGGTGATGGTGTGTGGGATAGGGGGTGATGGTGTGTGGGATAGGGGGTGATGGTGTGTGGGATAGGGGGTGATGGTGTGTGGGATAGGGGTGATGGTGTGGGGGATAGGGGTGATGGTGTGTGGGATAGGCGTTGATGGTGTGTGTGGGCGGATAGGGGTGATGGTGATGGTGTGGGGGGATAGGGGTGATGGTGTGTGGGATAGGCGTTGATGGTGTGTGGGATAGGCGTTGATGGTGTGTGGGATAGGGGGTGATGGTGTGTGGGATAGGGGGTGATGGTGTGGGGATAGGGGTGATTGTGTGTAGGATAGGGGTTGATGGTGTGGGGGATAGGGGGTGATGGTGTGGGGGATAGGCGCTGATGGTGTGTGGGATAGGGGGTGATGGTGTGGGGATAGGCGCTGATGGTGTGTGGGATAGGGGTGATGGTGTGGGGGATAGGGGGTGATGGTGTGTGGGATAGGGGTGATGGTGTGTGGGATAGGCGTTGATGGTGTGTGGGATAGGCGTTGATGGTGTGTGGGATAGGCGTTGATGGTGTGGGATAGGGGGTGATGGTGTGTGGGATAGGGGGTGATGTGTGGGGATAGGGGTGATGGTGTGTGGGATAGGCGTTGATGGTGTGTGTGGGCGGATAGGGGGTGATGGTGTGGGGATAGGGGTGATGGTGTGGGGGGGATAGGGGTTGTGGTGTGGGGCATATCTTGTGATGGTGTGTGGGGGATAGGGGGTGATGGTCTCCGGGGGTATGGGTGATGGTGTGTGGGATAGGGGTGATGGTGTGGGGGATAGGGGTGGTGGTGTGTCTGGTGGGGATTGGGGGTGAGGGTGTGTGGGGGGGATAGGGGGTGATGGTGTGTGGGGGAAAGGGGGTGATGGTGTGTGGGGGGATTGGGGTGATGATGGTGTGTGTGTGGGGATAGGGGGTGATGGTGATGGTGTGGGGATAGCGGGTGATGGTGTGTGTGGGGGGGATAGGGGTGATGGTGTGGGGGATAGGGGATGATGGTGTGGTGTGGGGGGATAGGGGTTGTGGTGTGGGGGATATCTTGTGATGGTGTGTGGGGGATAGGGGTTGTGGTGTGGGGGATATCTTGTGATGGTGTGTGGGGGATAGGGGGTGATGGTGATGGTGCGGGGGATATGGGTGATGGTGTGTGGGATAGGGGGTGATGGTGTGTGTGGGGGATAGGGGGTGATGGTGTGGGGGATAGGGGGTGGTGGTGTGTCTGGTGGGGATAGGGGGTGAGGGTGTGTGGGGGGGGATAGGGGGTGATGGTGTGTGGGGGGGGAAAGGGGGTGATGGTGTGTGTGAGGGGGATTGGGGTGATGATGGTGTGTGTGTGGGGGATAGGGGTGATGGGTGTGTGGGTGTGGGGGATAGCGGGTGATGGTGTGTGGGTGTGGGGGATAGGGGATGATGGTGATGGTGTGGGGGATAGGGGGTGATGGTGTGGGGGATGAGCGTGTGTTTGTGTGTGTGTGTGTGTGTCTGTGTGGGGTGTGTCTGTGTGTCTGTGTGTCTGCATGTACCTATGTTAATGCCCAATGCCTGGGGATGAGGTTAGCATCATGGCTACTTCTATCAACTATGTGCATTGAGCTTTTCAGGTTGAGCTGCAGGGCTGTAGGTTCTCTCCAAGTCTAAATACATTCAGCTTGAGGCTGTCTGGCCAGCCATGTCTGACTGACTGTCTCAGCACTCAGCCTTAAAGAAACAAGTCACGACTGCTTCTTTTAACAACCAGTGTGTAGGATGGTATCTGGGTTCAGTACGCACATGGAGTCCTCTCCTGTGTGATTGAATGTGTGTGTGTGTATGTGTGCTTGTATGTATGTGTGTGTGTGTTTGCTTATCGACTGGTTCTGTTAGCCTTACTGTGAGGCAGACTAATTTCAGCTACTTTCAATCTACAGAGGCCAGTGTTTCAATAACTACATAACATGATCCTGTCTTGTGTTGACTTCTGATTTGGTCCCTCATTGCTTTTGGAAGAATTGTTAAGTTAAATATTTAGTTATTGTGTTTGACCAGGGTGGTACGTCCCTTTCTGTTGAGGCTCTCAGAGCAGGAAGTGTTCTCTTCCTGTTAGCAGATTCTGGAGATTCGTTCAAAACACATACGTACACAGACTACGTACACAGACTACGTACACAGACTACGTGCACTGACACACACACACACACACACACACACGCACACATACACACACAAACACACACACATGCGCACGCACGCACACACACACACACACACACATACACACACAGTAGAGATACACACACTATAGCTGCTACTATGCCAGATGGAATTCAGGTCAGTTAATTGCAAAGTGAATTTGCTAGTCAGATAAAGCTATTTACCCTGTTCCCTGTAATGTTTATGTGAATGCATTATATGTGTGTATGTATGTATTCACACTGGTCTTCGCACAATGCAGTAGGTTAAATACATTTGAATTCAATCACTTTTTGACAGCAACACCTTTTGGTTTGAACAAAACCTTCTATACATATTTGCCCATTGTAGAAGTGGTCAGAAAGTGACGTTTTGGACCTGAATGACAAAACATTCAAGAAATAAAAGTTGCTCAAAGTTGACCTGTTGCACACGCCACCATACCATGACACATCCATGTCTTCATCACTGTAAAAGATGAACGGTTGAGATTCATATCATTTACAAGATTACAAAACCTTACAAACAATGTGGTCAAACTATTTGATCATTTCTTGAAAAAAATGTGTTTTTAATAAAAATTATGACATTTTTTTACATTTAACGTCAATTATCTAAAAACGTAAACTCATATTTTTTTTCTTCATATTTGCATATGTTGTAGTTTAGACCCTACTTTACATAATCTGAGGTGCCCACCATCGGTTGAGACACAATATGCTCTAGAATACAGGGTGGGTGTCATTTCAATCATAGAAATATAACTAACGGAATGGACCTATCCCTTCAGACTACTGCAACCTAGCTGGTACACCATTGAAATGTAAATTGAATAGGTTGAATAGGTTTCCAATTGAGGATTGACAGTATTATTTAAAACAACAGATATTCCCATTCAACATTGAATGTGTGGACCTCCAACCATTTTGTGGTACCATTTGGAAGTTGAAATCTACAATTTATTCCCATTTTAGTACATTTAAACATCCATAACCCACTCTATATGTAGGGGCAGCAGGTAGCCTCGTGGTTGGAGTGTTGGGCCAGTAACCAAAAGGTTGCTGGATTGAATCCCTGAGCTGACAAAATATGTTGTTCTGTTCCTGAACAAGGCAGTTAACCACTGTTCACCGGTAGGGGACAGGCCTTAACTGACTTGCCTAGTTAAATAAAAAGCAAAACAATTTAAGAGCATGTTACCTCAACCGATGGTGGGCATGACACAAACATTTCAGACGATGTAAAACAAGTTACAATAATTATTTTTACACATTTTTACATATTTGACATTTAAGGGTAAAAAATGGCATCATTTGTATTTATTTTTAATCTAGAAATTATAGAAGTTTGACAACCCTGTTTGTAATCTTGTAAATCAACCGTTCATCTTTTACAGTAATGAAGACATGGATGTGTCATGGTATGGTGGGGTGTGCAACATAGGTCAACTTTGAGCAACTTTTATTTCTTGAATGTTTTGTCCAAAACATCACTTTCTGACCACTTCTTCCATGAGGAAACATGTATGGAAAGTTATATTTCAATCAAAGGGGATGCTGTCAAAAAGTGACTGAATTCAAATGGATTGACCTTATATTGGATCAGGTGTTTATGTGTTCCCCAGCAGCACACACACACACACTCTCCCACCTCATCTCCATGGAGATCCAAAACGTAGGCCGAGCCTTGAGTGCTACCGCCCCCACGTTGTTGTCCCATGTGTGGGCTGGGAGATACACAGCTTCCCCTCTCCCTTCTCCCCTCTCCCCTTCTCCCCTCTCCCCTTCTCCCTCTCTCCCCTTCTCCCTCTCTCCCCTTCTCCCCTCTCCCCTTCTCCCCTCTCCCCTTCTCCCTCTCTCCCCTTCTCCTCTCTCCCCTTCTCCCTCTCCCCAACCAAACTGAGCTATAACGCTTATTAGGGAATAGACTTTCAGATGAGTTTCCTTAGAATCCATTTTGTGTGTGTGTGTGTGTGTGTGTGTGTGTGTGTGTGTGTGTGTGTGCCTACAGTATGTGTGCATAATGTCTGAGTCTGTCTGTGTGTGTGTGTGTGTGTGTGTGTGTGTGTGTGTGTGTGTGTGTTTGCACATGTGTGCTTCTGAGTCATCAGAAGTCTCCCATGCATCCTGGACAGAAGCAGAGCCATAGTGTCATGTTAGCTGTGCAGTAGACCGTGAGGCCTGCTGAGGTAGTGGGTTGTGGTCCTGATGCTGAGGTAGAAAGAAGGCTGTGGTCCTGATATGCTGAGGTAGAGGGCTGTGGTCCTGATGCTGAGGTAGAGGGCTGTGGTCCTGATGCTGAGGTAGAGGACTGTGGTCCTGATGCTGAGGTAGAGGACTGTGGTCCTGATGCTGAGGTAGAGGACTGTGGTCCTGATGCTGAGGTAGAGGACTGTGGTCCTGATGCTGAGGTAGAGGACTGTGGTCCTGATGCTGAGGTAGAGGACTGTGGTCCTGATGCTGAGGTAGAGGACTGTGGTCCTGATGCTGAGGTAGAGGACTGTGGTCCTGATGCTGAGGTAGAGGACTGTGGTCCTGATGCTGAGGTAGAGGACTGTGGTCCTGATGCTGAGGTAGAGGACTGTGGTCCTGATGCTGAGGTAGAGGACTGTGGTCCTGATGCTGAGGTAGAGGGCTGTGGTCCTGATGCTGAGGTAGAGGGCTGTGGTCCTGATGCTGAGGTAGAGGGCTGTGGTCCTGATGCTGAGTTAGAAAGAGGGCTGCGGTCCTGATATGCTGAGGTAGAGGGCTGCGGTCCTGATGCTGAGGTAGAGGGCTGCGGTCCTGATGCTGAGGTAGAGGGCTGCGGTCCTGATGCTGAGGTAGAGGGCTGCGGTCCTGATGCTGAGGTAGAGGGCTGCGGTCCTGATGCTGAGGTAGAGGGCTGCGGTCCTGATGCTGAGGTAGAGGGCTGCGGTCCTGATGCTGAGGTAGAGGGCTGCGGTCCTGATGCTGAGGTAGAGGGCTGCGGTCCTGATGCTGAGGTAGAGGGCTGCGGTCCTGATGCTGAGGTAGAGGGCTGCGGTCCTGATGCTGAGGTAGAGGGCTGCGGTCCTGATGCTGAGGTAGAGGGCTGCGGTCCTGATGCTGAGGTAGAGGGCTGCGGTCCTGATGCTGAGGTAGAGGGCTGCGGTCCTGATGCTGAGGTAGAGGGCTGCGGTCCTGATGCTGAGACAGAGAGGGCTGCGGTCCTGATGCTGAGGTAGAGGGCTGCGGTCCTGATGCTGAGGTAGAGGGCTGCGGTCCTGATGCTGAGGTAGAGGGCTGCGGTCCTGATGCTGAGGTAGAGGGCTGCGGTCCTGATGCTGAGGTAGAGGGCTGCGGTCCTGATGCTGAGGTAGAGGGCTGCGGTCCTGATGCTGAGGTAGAGGGCTGCGGTCCTGATGCTGAGGTAGAGGGCTGCGGTCCTGATGCTGAGGTAGAGGGCTGCGGTCCTGATGCTGAGGTAGAGGGCTGCGGTCCTGATGCTGAGGTAGAGGGCTGCGGTCCTGATGCTGAGGTAGACTGCGGGGCTGGGGCTGATGCTGACTGGTAGAGGGCTGCGGTCCTGATGCTGAGGTAGAGGGCTGCGGTCCTGATGCTGAGGTAGAGGGCTGCGGTCCTGATGCTGAGGTAGAGGGCTGCGGTCCTGATGCTGAGGTAGAGGGCTGCGGTCCTGATGCTGAGGTAGAGGGCTGCGGTCCTGATGCTGAGGTAGAGGGCTGCGGTCCTGATGCTGAGGTAGAGGGCTGCGGTCCTGATGCTGAGGTAGAGGGCTGCGGTCCTGATGCTGAGGTAGAGGGCTGCGGTCCTGATGCTGAGGTAGAGGGCTGCGGTCCTGATGCTGAGGTAGAGGGCTGCGGTCCTGATGCTGAGGTAGAGGGCTGCGGTCCTGATGCTGAGGTAGAGGGCTGCGGTCCTGATGCTGAGGTAGAGGGCTGCGGTCCTGATGCTGAGGTAAAGGGCTGCGGTCCTGATGCTGGTGCATACTCTACCTGCGTGCACTGGACAGTCCATAATCCCCAACCATAACCCTGTGTGGGTTCTCTCATAGCTGGTTGTGTAATTTCCCTCGCTCAGTCAGCTCACCTCAACCTGGGCGGATGGGGACTGGAGGCTAAGGGAGACAGATGTGGTTGGGGTCAACAGATGTGGGGGGGCGGTGACAGACTCAGGAGGCATAGGATGGACTTTTTGATTTAATAGGACCCTCTGAGAGATCTATATCTATTTATCTCCCCATTTATATATCTCTCCCCCAATTTCTCACCCTCTCCATTTCCTGTATCCCTACTCCCTTGATATCCCTCTATCCATCCCTCTCTCTTGACATGCCTTCTTTCTAGGTGAAAGTATAAACTGGCTGGGCGTCATTAAAATTTGAAGCAATATCCATTTGGTGAGATTACTTATTAAGAGTCTTCATTCTGTCTAGCTGATTGGTAGATATTATAATTGATATTTTCCTTATAAAGTGTGTCTGCAGTGGAGCGATTAAATTACTGAACAAAGGCTCAGTACTGGAGGAGCTGACTGGGCTGGGGCTATCAGTACTGGAAGAGCGGACTGGGCTGGGGCTATCAGTACTGGAGGAGCGGACTGGGCTGGGGCTATCAGTACTGGAGGAACGGACTGGGCTGGGGCTATCAGTACTGGAGGAGCTGACTGGGCTGGGTCTATCAGTACTGGAGGAGCTGACTGGGCTGGGTCTATCAGTACTGGAGGAGCGGACTGGGCTGGGGCTATCAGTACTGGAGGAGCTGACTGGGCTGGGGCTATCAGTACTGGAGGAGCGGACTGGGCTGGGGCTATCAGTACTGGAGGAGTTGACTGGGCTGGGTCTATCAGTACTGGAGGAGTTGACTGGGCTGGGTCTATCAGTACTGGAGGAGCTGACTGGGCTGGGTCTATCAGTACTGGAGGAGTTGACTGGGCTGGGTCTATCAGTACTGGAGGAGTTGACTGGGCTGGGTCTATCAGTACTGGAGGAGTTGACTGGGCTGGGTCTATCAGTACTGGAGGAGCTGACTGGGCTGGGTCTATCAGTACTGGAGGAGTTGACTGGGCTGGGTCTATCAGTACTGGAGGAGCTGACTGGGCTGGGTCTATCAGTACTGGAGGAGTTGACTGGGCTGGGGCTATCGGTACTGGAGGAGCTGGCTGGGCTGGGGCTATCGGTACTGGAGGAGTTGACTGGGATGGGGCTATCGGTACTGGAGGAGCTGGCTGGGCTGGGGCTATCGGTACTGGAGGAGTTGACTGGGCTGGGGCTATCGGTACTGGAGGAGTTGACTGGGCTGGGGCTATCGGTACTGGAGGAGTTGACTGGGCTGGGTCTATCAGTACTGGAGGAGCTGACTGGGATGGGGCTATCAGTACTGGAGGAGTTGACTGGGCTGGGTCTATCAGTACTGGAGGAGCTGACTGGGCTGGGTCTATCAGTACTGGAGGAGTTGACTGGGCTGGGTCTATCAGTACTGGAGGAGTTGACTGGGCTGGGTCTATCAGTACTGGAGGAGCTGACTGGGCTGGGTCTATCAGTACTGGAGGAGCTGGCTGGGCTGGGTCTATCAGTACTGGAGGAGTTGACTGGGCTGGGGCTATCAGTACTGGAGGAGCTGACTGGGCTGGGGCTATCAGTACTGGAGGAGTTGACTGGGCTGGGGCTATCAGTACTGGAGGAGTTGACTGGGCTGGGTCTATCAGTACTGGAGGAGTTGACTGGGCTGGGGCTATCAGTACTGGAGGAGCTGACTGGGCTGGGTCTATCAGTACTGGAGGAGTTGACTGGGCTGGGTCTATCAGTACTGGAGGAGTTGACTGGGCTGGGTCTATCAGTACTGGAGGAGTTGACTGGGCTGGGTCTATCAGTACTGCTGCTTTTGTTTGAGAATTAGGGAGGGATGCATTCTGTGTGGTGTCTAATGCAGAGCTGAGGAAAGGGGAAGGGAAATACTATAACATCCACTCAGTAGAATTGAATCCCAACAGTCTTTGTTTGACCCTAGATTTCAGTTAGGTTTTAGCATGGCTAAACAAATCCCTCAAAGTGACATTGTTGCTTGTCGTAAATGTAGATATATTTTAATATTTAGTGACAGTTATAGAAGAACGATGCCCTCATTCCAGATGTTGTATTTTACCTTCTCATCCGTCTCTCTGTCTTTCAATCTCTCTCTTTCTCTCTCTTTCTCTCGCCGTCACCTTCTCCCTCCATCAGCCACAGAGCATCTCTTCCATCTTCTGTTTCCTTCCTCGCCCTCAGACCTATGGATTGTGTATATGTAAGGCTTACACACAGTGACTGCTGAAACTCCACAGGCAGCCCTCCTAGTATTCTTCAACACACTAATCCTCCAGTACATTCTATACTCCCTGAGGTGCATCTGTCAATGACATTACCACTTTCATATTTCTAACATGCTAAAAGGCAAAGATGAAAACCAGTTGATCCCAGGTTGATACCGCTCAGCCATACACACCAAATCCACTATATCCCCAGCTTAGTCTAATGTCATCACATATGACTAAACAGCCATTCCACAACATTAGTATTACTTAAGTGAGGTTATGTGTGGATCTCCTCAGCTCCCTCTCAGAGACTGACACAGGACTCTCCTCTCCTCTCCTCTCCTCTCCTCTCCTCTCCTCTCCTCTCCTCTCCTCTCCTCTCCTCTCCTCATTACCACTCCGTAAGGAACTTGAAAATACTCCCCACAGAACTGTCTGTTTCTAACCAACAGTTGTTGCTAACAAACACTTGTTGAAGGTCAGATTCTGAGGAGGAGGAACCTGAGGATAATAGTAGAGATGGAGATGGTAGAGTGGAGCTCTCTCACAGTTGACATGGCAACAGCTTGTCTTGATCCTGGAGAGGCTGGAGACGTTGACAGTAAGTTCTGCCTGTGAGATGGCAATGATGATGAATGGGAGACAGAACCGGTTTGATCCGGCATGGCTGAGTGCTCTGTTCTGAGCAAGAGAGAGGGAGAGAGGTGGGGCAAGGGAGATAAATATATATAGACAGAGAGTGGGGATGCAGTGAAATACACACCACTGACTCTCTAATTCGAGAAAGAGAGGTTTTCTGGTGATTCATTTCACTTAGCAGGTGGCAGCAGAATGCACACTGTCTGTAGGCTGTTATGGGTTTTGAGTTGTTCCACAGAGACTTACAGTAGTGAATGCATACATTTTCACACACACACATGTATATATGTGCCCGCTTGGCTACATACCTGCATGTGTCACCTTTTTACCGAGCCCTGTCATGGTCATGTACACCAGCATATTGAGCTGTGTGTTTGTGGATGATGTGTAACTCTGTGTCTTTGTGACAGAACAGACAGGCTCACTGGTGTGGAGCTCAATGCTAAGTAGTAATGGGTGGACTCAGCAAACTCTCTCTCTCTCTCTTTATCTACCTCTCACTCTCTCTTAGTTTAATCTAGACTTCTTTACCTCAGACTAACCATACATACTGAATCTGCCTCTCTCTCTCTCTCTATCTCTCCCTCTCATTATCTCACTCTCTCCTAGTTTAATCTAGCCTTTACCTCAGACTAACCATACATACTGAATCTGCCTCTCTCTCTCTCTCTATCTCTCCCTCTCATTATCTCACTCTCTCCTAGTTTAATCTAGCCTTTACCTCAGACTAACCATACATACTGAATCTGCCTCTCTCTCTCCCTCCCTCTCATTATCTCACTCTCTCCTAGTTTAACCTAGCCTTCTTTACCTCAGACTAACCATACATACTGAATCTGCCTCTCTCTCTCCCTCCCTCTCATTATCTCACTCTCTCCTAGTTTAATCTAGCCTTCTTTACCTCAGACTAACCATAAATACTGAATCTGTCTCTCTCTCTTAGTCTTAATCTAGTTTCCTCAATGTCTCAGACCAACCATATTTCTCTCCTGTTTCCTCACTCTCTCGTCTGATCATTTATTGGTTAAGAACGTTGGGCCATTAACCGGAAGGTTGCTGGTTTGAAACTCAGAGCCGACCACCCGCACCTTTCTGAGGGTTAAATATGGAAGACACATTTTGGTTGAATGCATCAATTGAATAGGTATCCCCTTTCCCCTAATCTAATGGAGTCTACCCTTCAAACTGTCTCAGAACAATCTAACTGGCTACAGGCTCCATGTTGCTCACTAGAAAACACGACCGTAAACTATTTTCAGTAGCATGGTAACTTTTCTTTGGCAATGTATGTAAGTAGGCAATTATTTAACCGCCCCATCTCACCCCTGTTTCTCCTTCCATCTCTCTCCCCCATCTCTGTTCCATCTCACCCCTGTTTCTCCTTCCATCTCTCTCCCCCATCTCTGTTCCCTCTCACCCCTGTTTCTCCTTCCATCTCTCTCCCCCATCTCTGTTCCATCTCACCCCTGTTTCTCCTTCCATCTCTCTCCCCCATCTCTGTTCCCTCTCACCCCTGTTTCTCCTTCCATCTCTCTCCCCATCTCTGTTCCCTCTCACCCCTGTTTCTCCCCTGTCTGTCTGTCTCTCCCCTGTCTGTCTGTCTCTCCCCTGTCTGTCCGTCTGTCTGTCCCCCTGTCTGTCCGTCTGTCTGTCCCCTGTCTGTCCCCCTGTCTGTCCTGTCTGTCTCCCCCTGTCTGTCCCCCTGTCTGTCTGTCCCCTGTCTGTCCCCCTGTCTGTCCCCTGTCTGTCCCCCTGTCTGTCCGTCCGTCCGTCCGTCCGTCCGTCCGTCCGTCCGTCCGTCCGTCCGTGAGATGCAGAGGGCAAATCAGGTTTTAGCTGATTAAAGGGGCCTTGCTTTGATTAATTGGATGAGTGTGTTGTCTCCACCAGGTTTGCAGCTCTGAGCCCCTCTTATAGCCTAGCTGTCACAACCAAGAGCTTAGGGCTGCGTTTACAATCTCAACCTTGGAGTGTTTTCTCTCTCAACAGTTTTCAACCATTTTACATGAACATTTGAGTCGTTTAGCAGACGCTCTTATCCAGAGCGACTTACAGGAGCAATTAAGGTTACGTGCCTTGCTCATATTGCAACAAAAAAATATTTGATTGCTCCTATTCCATTGTAGCATTATAGCTGCTAAAGATCCCTGTAACCTGCATGGAACTTCCTTTGTTTTAGGATGTTTTCAATGTTGTCAATCGTTTTCCACAATGCCACTCTGGTGATAATAAGCAACAGTAGACCTGTGTGTTGTCAGATGCTCAGCACTAAGGCTCTGTATGGATCCTCTTCCTCTCCTGGTTGACTTTCTGGCTGTCCTCCTATAGCTGTTGGATCCAGAAATCTGGTTCAATGGGATCTTTCTGTAGCCTGACGACGCACACTGAATTGTTCCGTTGCTCTGTCGTTCGCTACATACTTTAGTCTGAGACTGCCGTCATTGAAGCCGTTTGTGGTGACCAGGGGCACGAGGGGCGTTGTACAAAACAAAGTCATCAGCGACTGGATCGTCTCTAACCAATCAGAGTATCAAAAACAATGACGAATTTTCACCTCGCCACTTTACCCCTCGTGTGTTCTGGCCCAACCCATCGGTTTCTGGACCAATCATCAGACGGCCCCGAATGTGTTTACATTCGGTGAAGGGTCAAGGAGGTACTCAGATCCAGACTCATTGCGGAGAAGAAACTAACATCCGTGGGCGTGGCGTAGCGTTTGGTCGGAGCAAGGCGTCTGGGTAGCCAGGCAAATCTTTCTGCCCTTTTACCTCTCATCTTTTAGTCTGTCGTTTAACCTTTGATCACCAGGATGTCATCCTCACCCTCCCTCTCAGCCCTGATCTGTGGCCTCTCACTTCAAAAGCATTTTCCTCTGTTTGAATTCCTCTTCAAAGACTAGTCTCTGAAGGTCCTCTGTTTCCATTACAGGCCCCTGTGGCTCTATTTCCTTATTTTTGATCCAACGTTTTATCACCCTCTCACTCCCTCCATCTCTTGTGCCTGCATTGCCATGACTTAAATATCACACACACACACACACACACACACACACACACAAACACTCCCTCCCTCGCTTAGACACTTTAGAGAAAACCTATTTCAGCCCAGCAAAAAAATGGGGCATGCAGAAGAGTCAAACACTGTGTCATTCTGTCCAGCAAATGACTATGAAAGAGAACCAATTCAGGCTGATCCTCTAGTGGGAAGAAAGGCTTTCTGGGATGTAAAGAAACAATCACAGCCAGTTTCATTGTTTCTATCTCTCCATCTTCCATTAGAGGCTTTTATCAACCACTTGCAGGCTTGAGAGATGTGTGTGATTGTATATTTGGGGTGGAGGGGGAGTGTATATGTGTGTGTGTGTCACAGGTGGCTGGTGGCACCTTATTTGGGTAAGATGGGCTCATAGTAATGGCTGGAACGGAATCAATGGAATGGTATCAACCACATCACACATATGGTTTCCATGTGTTTGATACCATTCCGTTCCAGCCATTATTATGAGCTGTCCTCCCCTCACCAGCCTGTGTGTGTGTGTGTGTGTGTGTGTGTGTGTGTAGTATGGCTACCCAGATAATTATACAATGGGCAAGAATAAAAAGCTAGAATAACTCAATAACAACGCCACGCCTAAGTGAGGAAATCACTGATAATCACTGATTATTGTCTGTGGTTCAGCCTTGTTGGAAAAACAATGGCTGGCTTATGATCTACCAGCCGGGGCTCACAGCACGAACCATTTTGCATTAATTACAGTGTGTGTTTTGTGTGCAGTGTTGTTTGGTTTCTGTAATATCCATTCTGAATTGCTTTTTTGTTGAGGGATTTATTTCTGTATTTATTTGCACCAAAGAAAACAAGTGATAGAGAACGATACAGATGAAAAACAGTGTGCAGATGTGCTTGGATGAAAACCACACCACAAAATAACTATATTCAATGCATAAGTACTCAAATAAAATTAGTTTGTTAAAATAGAACCTAGTAAACCTACTAATTATATATGTATAAATGAATTGATCAGTAATGTCAAAAAACAAATGTTTAAATGTTTAAATGTGTGTGTGCATGTGAATGTGTGAGAGTTAGGCTTTATGGAGGAGGTTACTGAGTAGTTTGGTTCATCAGGCTGACCCCCAGTCTTCGCTTGAAGTTGTTGAGGGATGGTGATATTTTGGCAATGTGAAGATGAGTGTGGTACCTCTGTATCTGATAGAGAATGGTGTGGCAGTGGGGAGGGTGAAGGTTATCACAGTGTGTGTGTGTGTGTGTGTGTGTGTGTGTCCATCCAAGCCCACAAGCCATTACCATTTGCACTTTCTGGAAGTATTTTCAAACTTCTATATTCAGATCTGTCATTATAAATCACACACAAATGCATGCAGACACGCAGACACGCAGACACGCAGACACGCAGACACGCAGACACGCAGACACGCAGACACGCAGACACGCAGACACGCAGACACGCAGACACGCAGACACGCCAGACACGCAGACACGCCAGACACGCAGACACGCAGACACGCAGACACGCAGACACAGTGTCTTGTGTTGTATAGATGGATTTCACAATGAACCTGGAAGAATCCATTGAAAGGTAAACTGTCTGGGGGTTTGAGTATTTGTATATGAAAGTGCATAATTGCTGTACATTAATGTTGTAAATAGACAAGATATTGAGTTTCTTAAACAAAGGTGTAGATGGAGCCGGGGAATTAGAGGAGGTGGCTAGTCTTGCAAATGTATTTTGTCTAATGAGTCATTTGTGTAGTTAGGAGGTATATTTACTGGCCCAGACAATATTACAGTAAATGAGATATGGGTCAATAAGCTATAGAGTTAGGAAGCATGATGAACCAAACCACTAGTCTTTCTGATGATCGCAGATTTCACTTCGCTACGGACCATTTGAATATGATCTTTACAGGACAACTTTTCATCAACTAGAACTCAGAGGAATCTAGTGGATGTGACTTGTTCCATTTCATTCCCACCATTTGAGTTTCTGGCTTCTTTTTTATTTTATTTTGTATTTTTTTACAATATTTGTTATTCTTACTAGTGAACATAATAAAGTTAGATTGTTTAACATTTAAAGATAATTTGTTTATCTGGAACCATTCAGAAAATGTGTCCATGCCTGAGTTGGCTTCATTAATCAAAACTCTTGTGTGATAAAGTCTACTTGGTATCCTGAGCAAAGAGAACGGGAGGTACGATAGAAGACACAGCAGCAAGGTCATTGATATAGATCAGGAATAACAAAGGTCACATTATCCAACCCTGTGTCACACCACAGGATATCTTGGCCCTGGTTGATGCACAGCCGTTTGCATGAACAAATTGGTCTCTATCATAAACAGGACTATAAAGCCAATTATGTATAATCATGAAAACCGTAATAATGCAATTTAGAAAGTAACATTTCATGATCAACCGTGTCAAAATCTTTGGATGAATGTAAAAAGATGCACAGAGCGTGTTCATTGTTGTCCAGGGCTGTAAAGATTTTATCCACAAGTTACAAAGGAACTATATCTGTGGAGTAGTTTTTCAAAAACAATATTGATGCTTATGTAGAATATAGTGTTGATTGAAGTGTTTCAACATTCTCTTACACACCAATTTTTCTAGGATTTTAGAAAAACATGGTAGTACAGATATTGGCCAATAATTCGTGAAAGATATTGGATACCCAGATTTATAGAGGGGGATAACTTTGGCAATATTTAAATCTATAGGAACAATACTAGTTTGCATAGATTTGGTGAATATATACATTAGAGGCTCAGTAATCGAGGAAGACACTGATTTCACCAAAAAGGCACCAATCTCATCATGACCTTCTGCTGATATCTTTACCATTTAACTCCATCACCTCCATTACATCAGGAGGAAGTGTCATGTTCGTCATAAGGATCGGACCAAGGCGCAGCGTGGAATGCGTACATTTTCTTTTTAATGAATGAGCAAAAACAACAAACAAACGAAACGCTATACAAACTAGTGCTGACAGGCAACTAAAAATAGACAAGATCCCACAACTAACAATGGGGAAAATGGCTACCTAAATATGATCCCAAAATCAGAGACAACAATAAACAGCTGTCTCTGATTGGGAACCATATCAGGCCAACATAGACATACAAAAACACTAGATGACAAAAACCCTAGACATACAACAACTAGAGTACCCACCCTAGTCACACCCTGACCTAACCAAAATATATAGAAAAACAGACAATCTAAGGTCAGGGCGCGACATGAAGCAGAGAAGGGAAATGTCTCTTAATGTAATCCAAGGGATTGCCATCAGTTTTCTCAATATTCTTTTACAGAGAGGAACCCACATTCACAAAAAAGTTATTCAATTCTTATTTCCAACAATACATTGAGATGGGATGGTTCTAGATGCCTTTTTCTCATTTAACAGCTGATTGATGATTTTCCCATTTGACTTTGTATTATTTAAGGATTCTTGGAATTAGTCAAATATATTTTGGGGATATCCGAAGTAGGTGAGTAAATTAGTTCTTATACTTCTTGTAATTTGTCCATCGGGGAAGAAAGTTCCTATGAGCCCTCTCCATCTCCATGAGTTTAGGGTCCAGTTTGAGTTGATCTGTCAGGAGTGTCTTCGCCTTGACTTCTGTGTCATGCCAAGTTTCAGTCTTTATGTCCTCAATTCCATCAATTCAAATGTTATTGTGCCTCGATTGGTTTTTGAGGTAGTATCCTTTGGAAGAGTGCTTGTCAAGTGTTATTTGTAAAATGGTGAGATCCTCAGACATGGTTTTGAATGCGGTCTGGCTGGGGACATTCACCTCCGACTGCGTAAATTCCAAACGGTATATAAATTCCGTTACATCCTTAAACAGATCATTAACCCTTCTGTTGGTAGAATCCATAAAGAGTTGCAGGAAGGACTTCAAGTTATTGTCCTGCAGATGTGTTAGATCTTTATAGAAGTCTTTTTAGACTTCCTTAATTGAAACAATGACAAAGTGGACACCCTAGCCTCTGTTTTGGTAAAAGAAAAATGAGGGATGAGCCTGGAGAAATGTAACCACTCTCAAATTCATAGACAGAGCTGTGGATGCAAGGACAGTTTTTACCATGTTTTGAGGCTATATAGTTTTTGTTTACATATATATTGTTTACATATTATATATTGTCATATATATTGTTTACCCCTGTGATGTAACTGGAATGATGAGATAGATGTTCTTCTTCTATGTTTTTGTTTTATTATTTCACTTCCATACTGTGTTGGATCTTGTCCAGCCATCTTGTCTCAAGAGGACCACAATAGAAATAAGTCCCAGACTTTGTTGTGTGTTATCCTCAATGATTTTATTAATGTGCAAGTATGGCTTTAAGTTTTATGTGTGCTTGTTTTTTTAAATGGTCGAATGAATAAACTAAACTACGAACTTCAGAGTACAAAAAACGTATATTTTTGGTTCTGATGGGGTACGACAGTTGAACTAAGCTCATGAGGCACTTATAAGTTATATTCCTCAAGAATCAATGGTCAAAAATCGATGTAGCAGCTAAGGATTCTAGCTTTAAACCAGTATTTTTCTCTCTTTCTTTCTCACTCTCTCTCTCTGTCCCTGCCTCTTCCACACCACTCATCCCTCTCTCTCTCCCTCATCCCTCTCTCTCTCCCCCTCTCTCTCCCCTCTCCAGGCTGTGAGCCCTGTGGAGTGTGGTCATGACCAGCCAGGGCAGCAACAGTAGCAGGAAGGACGGCCATGCTGCTGACAGTACCCCCTCCTCCTCCACGCTCCCCCGCCCGCCCCCAGGCCCCAAGCTGCAGGTGCAGCGCTCTCTCTCCCGGGACACCATCACCATCCACTTCTCCGCCCTGGGACAAGAGGAGGACGAGGAGCTGTATGGGTTTGGGGCATCTGTGTCATCGTCCTCCGCAGGAGAGGAGTCAGAAGGGCTGGGTGGGATGGGGGAGGACTGAGGACCAGGGCATCGTGACGGCCTTGGAAGCCAGCGAGGGGCTACTGTTTGAAGCTGGAGGGATTGGGACCACCACTACCATTGCTGTGTCCTCTACTACTCTACCCCACAGCCCAGCCCTGCCCATCCTCCCCCTCCACCCACACCCCCTCCAGTCCCCCCCGCTTGCTCCTCCTGGCCCTCTGATCACACAAGACCCACGATCCCTCCCACCTCCTCCTCCACCACCTCCTCCCCGTCTCGCTCCGCAGCCCTGCCCTCCAAGCCTTTCCTCAGCCTCAGGTCCCTGTCCAATGAAATGATGGTTGCCCCTCCTTCTTCTGCCGGACGCCACCGCCACCACCTGATGAAGACGTTCGTCAAGTCTCTCTCCACGGACAACACCAGGCCCGACCACCAGGAGGCGCCCTCACCACCATCTCTCTCCCAGCAGCGCCCACCTCCAGACTCCCGCGTCAACAACCTGCAGCTCTTCAAGCAGTTGGGCCAGCCGATGGGCTCCACCACGTCTGGGGGTGGTGACTCCAAGACGGCCCCCTCCTCACCCCTCACCTCCCCGGCCGACGGGAGGTGTTTCTTCAAGGTGCAAGAGATGGAGGCCAGGATCGAGGATACTAGGAGGCGTTTGTCGGAGGTCATGTGTGAGCCAATGCAGCTGTTCAGTAAGTTCATGGGCGACGAGGCTGGAGGCGGAGCCGAGGGAGGGGGTACAGGAGGGGGTGCCTCTGCTACCCACCGCTCCCTCTCCCTCAGCGCCACGGAGCTCACCAACCTGGCAGGCCTCAATGGGCACGCAGAGAGCAACAACAACTACAGCATCAAAGAGGAGGGGGGCAACTCTGAAGGAGAGGAGGAGGAAGAGGAGACCCCTACTGGTGAAGCCTCAGCAGACACTATCTTCTCCTCTCCTCCAGCCAAGTCCTCCAGGACCTCCAGGGTCTCCTCCCCTCCTCCTCTCCCCAGGTCCTCCTCCCTCGCCCTGGGTCACTGCTCCATGTCGGCCCTAGTCCGCCTGGAGGACGAGGAGTTCTGTGAGCTCTACAGTGAAGGCTTTGAGCTCTGTACTGACACTGAGACACCGGACGGGGAGCGGCCCGGGTCCCTGCAGATCCAAACGGGAAGCACGGGCGTCTGCAGTGAAGCCGAGTCCGACGAAGAGGAGGAAGACTTACCAAACGTGCCCATCACTGGCCTCCTCTTCTTCACGTGTCTAGTCTACAGTTACCTGGTATTCCCCCTACCACCCTATTTGTGTGCGGTGGTGCAGGGGGTGGCAGCAGGGTTCATGCTGGCTATACTGGTGGTGTGGCTGTCGGCTCCGGAGGTCTCCAGCTGCAGTGGGACCAGGCAGGGCAGACGAAGGGGGGAGCAGTGGAACGTGGCCCAGCTGGATATCAAAGAACCTGGAATCTTTAAGGTAGGTCACTGTGTTAGCAGTTTAGTACTTAGTATTTAGAAATTGAAATTAGTGCCAAAACAATTGGGAAAAAACTGTAAAGGGTGCATTAGTATAAGACTGGAACAAAAGCCTGCTCTACTTTCCAGAACCAGAGTTTGTGACTGAACACTGTCCTATGTTTCACAGCCTATCCCTGTATTTTTTTGTATAAGATTATGACATAGAAAGCTTTTTACCCAAGAGGATAGATAATAGATTTATAAATGCAACAATAAAGATATTGTCATGGATAGGAATACTTTTCTGTTGTGCAACGACCAAGGTATATTTAAGGCAGATCACATAGAAAGGAGCCTGACATCTTAGATAGGCTGTGTCCTTCCCCTAGTAGTACCTGTCACCACTGTGGACAGACAGCCTTACATCTTAGATAGGCTGTGTCCTTCCTCTAGTAGTACCTGTCATCACTGTGGACAGACAGCCTGCAGCTTCTATTGAGTTAGCAAGCTGAGCACATGTTGCTGATAGCATCTACAAGATAAACAGCTGATACATGGCTGGCTTTTCCCCAGTGGGACTCGGAGAGAGTAGGGAGCATCTACAAGGCTGCGTCCCACATGGCACCCTATTCCCTATGTATTGCACTACTTTTGACCCAGGCCCATAGGGTTCTTGGTTAAAAGTAGGGCACCATATAGGGATTAGGTTGCCATTTGGGACGCAAACCAATTCTCCATATCGCGTCTCTGTTTGTCGTTAAAGTTCAGGAATAAAACCTGATGGCTGCTCACTTTATCAGATAGGACAGGAAGCCATTCAGTATGTCTGTAGATATCCATCTTCTTCCCTCTCTTGAATGGCTAAACAGCATGGTTGCCAAGGTAACAATTCTCCTCCCTCCATGAATCCTATTATCCACACCAGTACTTTTCAGTAGGCTTGGGTTATTACACCATTAAACATTACACTGGCTTAAATATTGGGATGTACAACCTCTCCTGAATGCTCCTGCAGGATTCACAATGGTGGCTTCCTAGTGGGATAGAGAAACATTGGCTGGATAAGAAACACATCAAAGTCCGGTGTGGCACAGCATGGTGCTTGCAACACCAGGGTTGTGGGTTTGATTCCCATGGGGGACCAGTATGAAAATGTATGCACTCACTACTGTAATAAGACTCTGGATAAAAGTGTCTGCTAAATGACGAATGTAACATCCTCATTGGGTCCAACAACATACTGAGGCTATATAGCGTTCCCTCCAGCTGCATTGGGGTTTGCCCTGAAACAACCTCACAGATTAAATGGTCTGTTGATTTGTCAAACGTTCTCCTTTTAACCCAGTCAATGTGCTGGAAACTGAAGCAGAGGAGACACACTTAGCGGTTGGCTAGCGGTTATGTAACCGTGTGTTTGTGTGTACTTGTGCGTGTGTGTTTGAACCCGTGTGGGCACATGAGCTCAATATCCTCAGGCTACAGCTGTACTGGAGAGAGGCTCTCTGGTCACGTGGAACACACCAACATAGCACCTGTGGAACCACAGAATATAGCCAGCTAAAGGAGGGGTCACACGGGTCAGCTCTCACACACAGTCACGCTATGATGTCATCATGCCCATGATGTAACTCATGATGTAACGTCTCCCCGTCTCTGAAGAGAACTGAACAGACCGTTGTTGTTGTTTAGATGAAGCCATGTTGTGATAATATCTCCACATATCAACATGATGTAACGTCTCCTCGTCTCTGAAGAGAACTGAACAGACCGTTGTTGTTGTTTAGATGAAGCCATGTTGTGATAATATCTCCACATATCAACATGATGTAACGCCTCGTCTCTGAAGAGAACTGAACAGACCGTTGTTGTTGTTTAGATGAAGCCATGTTGTGATAATATCTCCACATATCATGATGTAACGTCTCCTCGAGGCTGGAAGAGAACTGAACAGACCGTTGTTGTTTTTAGATGAAGCCATGTTGTGATAATATCTCCACATATCAACATGATGTAACGTCTCCTCGTCTCTGAAGAGAACTGAACAGACCGTTGTTGTTGTTTAGATGAAGCCATGTTGTGATAATATCTCCACATATCAACATGATGTAACGTCTCCTCGTCTCTGAAGAGAACTGAACAGACCGTTGTTGTTGTTTAGATGAAGCCATGTTGTGATAATATCTCCACATATCAACATGATGTAACGTCTCCTCGTCTCTGAAGAGAACTGAACAGACCGTTGTTGTTGTTTAGATGAAGCCATGTTGTGATAATATCTCCACATATCAACATGATGTAACGTCTCCTCGTCCTGAAGAGAACTGAACAGACCGTTGTTGTTGTTTAGATGAAGCCATGTTGTGATAATATCTCCCATATCAACATGATGTAACGTCCCGCCTGAAGAGAACTGAACAGACCGTTGTTGTTGTTTAGATGAAGCCATGTTGTGATAATATCTCCACATATCAACATGATGTAACGTCTCCTCGTCTCTGAAGAGAACTGAACAGACCGTTGTTGTTGTTTAGATGAAGCCATGTTGTGATAATATCTCCACATATCAACATGATGTAACGTCTCCTCGTCTCTGAAGAGAACTGAACAGACCGTTGTTGTTGTTTAGATGAAGCCATGTTGTGATAATATCTCCACATATCAACATGATGTAACGTCTCCTCGTCTCTGAAGAGAACTGAACAGACCGTTGTTGTTGTTTAGATGAAGCCATGTTGTGATAATATCTCCACATATCAACATGATGTAACGTCTCCGGTCTCTGAAGAGAACTGAACAGAGTTGTTGTTGTTTAGATGAAGCCATGTTGTGATAATATCTCCACATATCAACATGATGTAACGTCTCCTCGTCTCTGAAGAGAACTGAACAGACCGTTGTTGTTGTTTAGATGAAGCCATGTTGTGATAATATCTCCACATATCAACATGATGTAACGTCTCCTCGTCTCTGAAGAGAACTGAACAGACCGTTGTTGTTGTTTAGATGAAGCCATGTTGTGATAATATCTCCACATATCAACATGATGAACGTCTCCTCGTCCAAGAGAACTGAAAGACCGTTGTTGTTGTTTAGATGAAGCCATGTTGTGATAATATCTCCACATATCAACATGATGTAACCTCCTCTCTCTGAAGAGAACTGAACAGACCGTTGTTGTTGTTTAGATGAAGCCATGTTGTGATAATATCTCCACATATCAACATGATGTTCTTGTCTCTGAAGAGAACTGAACAGACCGTTGTTGTTGTTTAGATGAAGCCATGTTGTGATAATATCTCCACATATCAACATGATGTAACGTCTCCTCGTCTCTGATAGAGAACTGAACAGACCGTTGTTGTTGTTTAGATGAAGCCATGTTGTGATAATATCTCCACATATCAACATGATGTAACGTCTCCTCGTCTCTGAAGAGAACTGAACAGACCGTTGTTGTTGTTTAGATGAAGCCATGTTGTGATAATATCTCCACATATCAACATGATGTAACGTCTGTCACTCTGAAGAGAACTGAACAGACCGTTGTTGTTGTTTAGATGAAGCCATGTTGTGATAATATCTCCACATATCAACATGATGTAACGTCTCCTCGTCTCTGAAGAGAACTGAACAGACTGTTGTTGTTGTTTAGATGAAGCCATGTTGTGATAATATCTCCACATATCAACATGAGTCTCTGAAGAGAACTAAACAGACCGTTGTTGTTGTTTGATGAAGCCATGGTGATAATATCTCCACATATCAACATGATGTAACGTCTCTGAAGCCGTGATAATATCTCCACATATCAACCAGTACTTTCTCTGAAGAGAACTGAACAGACCGTTGTTGTTGTTTAGATGAAGCCATGTTGTGATAATATCTCCACATATCAACATGATGTAACGTCTCCTCGTCTCTGAAGAGAACTGAACAGACCGTTGTTGTTGTTTAGATGAAGCCATGTTGTGATAATATCTCCACATATCAACATGATGTAACGTCTCCTCGCCTCTGAAGAGAACTGAACAGACCGTTGTTGTTGTTTAGATGAAGCCATGTTGTGATAATATCTCCACATATCAACATGATGTAACGTCTCCTCTCTCTGAAGAGAACTGAACAGACCGTTGTTGTTGTTTAGATGAAGCCATGTTGTGATAATATCTCCACATATCAACATGATGTAACGCCTCCTCGTCTCTGAAGAGAACTGAACAGACCGTTGTTGTTGTTTAGATGAAGCCATGTTGTGATAATATCTCCACATATCAACATGATGTAACGTCTCCTCGTCTCTGAAGAGAACTGAACAGACCGTTGTTGTTGTTTAGATGAAGCCATGTTGTGATAATATCTCCACATATCAACATGATGTAACGTCTCCTCGTCTCTGAAGAGAACTGAACAGACCGTTGTTGTTGTTTAGATGAAGCCATGTTGTGATAATATCTCCACATATCAACATGATGTAACGTCTCCTCGTCTCTGAAGAGAACTGAACAGACCGTTGTTGTTGTTTAGATGAAGCCATGTTGTGATAATATCTCCACATATCAACATGATGTAACGCACTCGTCTCTGAAGAGAACTGAACAGACCGTTGTTGTTGTTTAGATGAAGCCATGTTGTGATAATATCTCCACATATCAACATGATGTAACATCCTCATTGAAGAGTCCAACAACAGACCTGTTGTTGTTTAGATGAAGCCATGTTGTGATAATATCTCCACATATCAACATGATGTAACGTCTTCGTCTCTGAAGAGAACTGAACAGACCGTTGTTGTTGTTTAGATGAAGCCATGTTGTGATAATATCTCCACATATCAACATGATGTCAACGTCTCCTGTCTCTGAAGAGAACTGAACAGAGTTGTTGTTTAGATGAAGCCATGTTGTGATAATATCTCCACATATCAACATGATGTAACGTCTCCTCGTCTCTGAAGAGAACTGAACAGACCGTTGTTGTTGTTTAGATGAAGCCATGTTGTGATAATATCTCCACATATCAACATGATGTAACGTCTCCTGTCTCTGAAGAGAACTGAACAGACCGTTGTTGTTGTTTAGATGAAGCCATGTTGTGATAATATCTCCACATATCAACATGATGTAACCTCCTCGTCTCTGAAGAGAACTGAACAGACCGTTGTTGTTGTTTAGATGAAGCCATGTTGTGATAATATCTCCACATATCAACATGATGTAATCCTCTCTCTGAAGAGAACTCACATGTTGTTGTTTAGATGAAGCCATGTTGTGATAATATCTCCACATATCAACATGATGTAACGTCTCCTCGTCTCTGAAGAGAACTGAACAGACCGTTGTTGTTGTTTAGATGAAGCCATGTTGTGATAATATCTCCACATATCAACATGATGTAACGTCTCCTCGTCTCTGAAGAGAACTGAACAGACCGTTGTTGTTGTTTAGATGAAGCCATGTTGTGATAATATCTCCACATATCAACATGATGTAACGTCTCCTCGTCTCTGAAGAGAACTGAACAGACCGTTGTTGTTGTTTAGATGAAGCCATGTTGTGATAATATCTCCACATATCAACATGATGTAACGTCTCCTCGTCTCTGAAGAGAACTGAACAGACCGTTGTTGTTGTTTAGATGAAGCCATGTTGTGATAATATCTCCACATATCAACATGATGTAACGTCTCCTCGTCTCTGAAGAGAACTGAACAGACCGTTGTTGTTGTTTAGATGAAGCCATGTTGTGATAATATCTCCACATATCAACATGATGTAACGTCTCCTCGTCTCTGAAGAGAACTGAACAGACCGTTGTTGTTGTTTAGATGAAGCCATGTTGTGATAATATCTCCACATATCAACATGATGTAACGTCTCCTCGTCTCTGAAGAGAACTGAACAGACCGTTGTTGTTGTTTAGATGAAGCCATGTTGTGATAATATCTCCACATATCAACATGATGTAACGTCTCCTCGTCTCTGAAGAGAACTGAACAGACCGTTGTTGTTGTTTAGATGAAGCCATGTTGTGATAATATCTCCACATATCAACATGATGTAACGTCTCCTCGTCTCTGAAGAGAACTGAACAGACCGTTGTTGTTGTTTAGATGAAGCCATGTTGTGATAATATCTCCACATATCAACATGATGTAACGTCTCCTCGTCTCTGAAGAGAACTGAACAGACCGTTGTTGTTGTTTAGATGAAGCCATGTTGTGATAATATCTCCACATATCAACATGATGTAACGTCTCCTCGTCTCTGAAGAGAACTGAACAGACCGTTGTTGTTGTTTAGATGAAGCCATGTTGTGATAATATCTCCACATATCAACATGATGTAACGTCTCCTCGTCTCTGAAGAGAACTGAACAGACCGTTGTTGTTGTTTAGATGAAGCCATGTTGTGATAATATCTCCACATATCAACATGATGTAACGTCTCCTCGTCTCTGAAGAGAACTGAACAGACCGTTGTTGTTGTTTAGATGAAGCCATGTTGTGATAATATCTCCACATATCAACATGATGTAACGTCTCCTCGTCTCTGAAGAGAACTGAACAGACCGTTGTTGTTGTTTAGATGAAGCCATGTTGTGATAATATCTCCACATATCAACATGATGTAACGTCTCCTCGTCTCTGAAGAGAACTGAACAGACCGTTGTTGTTGTTTAGATGAAGCCATGTTGTGATAATATCTCCACATATCAACATGATGTAACGTCTCCTCGTCTCTGAAGAGAACTGAACAGACCGTTGTTGTTGTTTAGATGAAGCCATGTTGTGATAATATCTCCACATATCAACATGATGTAACGTCTCCTCGTCTCTGAAGAGAACTGAACAGACCGTTGTTGTTGTTTAGATGAAGCCATGTTGTGATAATATCTCCACATATCAACATGATGTAACGTCTCCTCGTCTCTGAAGAGAACTGAACAGACCGTTGTTGTTGTTTAGATGAAGCCATGTTGTGATAATATCTCCACATATCAACATGATGTAACGTCTCCTCGTCTCTGAAGAGAACTGAACAGACCGTTGTTGTTGTTTAGATGAAGCCATGTTGTGATAATATCTCCACATATCAACATGATGTAACGTCTCCTCGTCTCTGAAGAGAACTGAACAGACCGTTGTTGTTGTTTAGATGAAGCCATGTTGTGATAATATCTCCACATATCAACATGATGTAACGTCTCCTCGTCTCTGAAGAGAACTGAACAGACCGTTGTTGTTGTTTAGATGAAGCCATGTTGTGATAATATCTCCACATATCAACATGATGTAACGTCTCCTCGTCTCTGAAGAGAACTGAACAGACCGTTGTTGTTGTTTAGATGAAGCCATGTTGTGATAATATCTCCACATATCAACATGATGTAACGTCTCCTCGTCTCTGAAGAGAACTGAACAGACCGTTGTTGTTGTTTAGATGAAGCCATGTTGTGATAATATCTCCACATATCAACATGATGTAACGTCTCCTCGTCTCTGAAGAGAACTGAACAGACCGTTGTTGTTGTTTAGATGAAGCCATGTTGTGATAATATCTCCACATATCAACATGATGTAACGTCTCCTCGTCTCTGAAGAGAACTGAACAGACCGTTGTTGTTGTTTAGATGAAGCCATGTTGTGATAATATCTCCACATATCAACATGATGTAACGTCTCCTCGTCTCTGAAGAGAACTGAACAGACCGTTGTTGTTGTTTAGATGAAGCCATGTTGTGATAATATCTCCACATATCAACATGATGTAACGTCTCCACATATCCTCGTCTCTGAAGAGAACTGAACAGACCGTTGTTGTTGTTTAGATGAAGCCATGTTGTGATAATATCTCCACATATCAACATGATGTAACGTCTCCTCGTCTCTGAAGAGAACTGAACAGACCGTTGTTGTTGTTTAGATGAAGCCATGTTGTGATAATATCTCCACATATCAACATGATGTAACGTCTCTGAAGAGAACTGAACAGACCGTTGTTGTTGTTTAGATGAAGCCATGTTGTGATAATATCTCCACATATCAACATGATGTAACGTCTCCTCGTCTCTGAAGAGAACTGAACAGACCGTTGTTGTTGTTTAGATGAAGCCATGTTGTGATAATATCTCCACATATCAACATGATGTAACGTCTCTCGTCTCTGAAGAGAACTGAACAGACCGTTGTTGTTGTTTAGATCTGAAGAGAACTGAACAGACCGTTGTTGTTGTTTAGATGAAGCCATGTTGTGATAATATCTCCACATATCAACATGATGTAACGTCTCCTCGTCTCTGAAGAGAACTGAACAGACCGTTGTTGTTGTTTAGATGAAGCCATGTTGTGATAATATCTCCACATATCAACATGATGTAACGTCTCCTCGTCTCTGAAGAGAACTGAACAGACCGTTGTTGTTGTTTAGATGAAGCCATGTTGTGATAATATCTCCACATATCAACATGATGTAACGTCTCCTCGTCTCTGAAGAGAACTGAACAGACCGTTGTTGTTGTTTAGATGAAGCCATGTTGTGATAATATCTCCACATATCAACATGATGTAACGTCTCCTCGTCTCTGAAGAGAACTGAACAGACCGTTGTTGTTGTTTAGATGAAGCCATGTTGTGATAATATCTCCACATATCAACATGATGTAACGTCTCTGAAGAGAACTGAACAGACCGTTGTTGTTGTTTAGATGAAGCCATGTTGTGATAATATCTCCACATATCAACATGATGTAACGTCTCCTCGTCTCTGAAGAGAACTGAACAGACCGTTGTTGTTGTTTAGATGAAGCCATGTTGTGATAATATCTCCACATATCAACATGATGTAACGTCTCCTCGTCTCTGAAGAGAACTGAACAGACCGTTGTTGTTGTTTAGATGAAGCCATGTTGTGATAATATCTCCACATATCAACATGATGTAACGTCTCCTCGTCTCTGAAGAGAACTGAACAGACCGTTGTTGTTGTTTAGATGAAGCCATGTTGTGATAATATCTCCACATATCAACATGATGTAACGTCTCCTCGTCTCTGAAGAGAACTGAACAGACCGTTGTTGTTGTTTAGATGAAGCCATGTTGTGATAATATCTCCACATATCAACATGATGTAACGTCTCCTCGTCTCTGAAGAGAACTGAACAGACCGTTGTTGTTGTTTAGATGAAGCCATGTTGTGATAATATCTCCACATATCAACATGATGTAACATGACCGTTGTTGTTGTTTGATGAACGTCTCCTAACGTCTCTGAAGAGAACTGAACAGACCGTTGTTGTTGTTTAGATGAAGCCATGTTGTGATAATATCTCCACATATCAACATGATGTAACGTCTCCTCGTCTCTGAAGAGAACTGAACAGACCGTTGTTGTTGTTTAGATGAAGCCATGTTGTGATAATATCTCCACATATCAACATGATGTAACGTCTCCTCGTCTCTGAAGAGAACTGAACAGACCGTTGTTGTTGTTTAGATGAAGCCATGTTGTGATAATATCTCCACATATCAACATGATGTAACGTCTCCTCGTCTCTGAAGAGAACTGAACAGACCGTTGTTGTTGTTTAGATGAAGCCATGTTGTGATAATATCTCCACATATCAACATGATGTAACGTCTCCTCGTCTCTGAAGAGAACTGAACAGACCGTTGTTGTTGTTTAGATGAAGCCATGTTGTGATAATATCTCCACATATCAACATGATGTAACGTCTCCTCGTCTCTGAAGAGAACTGAACAGACCGTTGTTGTTGTTTAGATGAAGCCATGTTGTGATAATATCTCCACATATCAACATGATGTAACGTCTCCTCGTCTCTGAAGAGAACTGAACAGACCGTTGTTGTTGTTTAGATGAAGCCATGTTGTGATAATATCTCCACATATCAACATGATGTAACGTCTCCTCGTCTCTGAAGAGAACTGAACAGACCGTTGTTGTTGTTTAGATGAAGCCATGTTGTGATAATATCTCCACATATCAACATGATGTAACGTCTCCTCGTCTCTGAAGAGAACTGAACAGACCGTTGTTGTTGTTTAGATGAAGCCATGTTGTGATAATATCTCCACATATCAACATGATGTAACGTCTCCTCGTCTCTGAAGAGAACTGAACAGACCGTTGTTGTTGTTTAGATGAAGCCATGTTGTGATAATATCTCCACATATCAACATGATGTAACGTCTCCTCGTCTCTGAAGAGAACTGAACAGACCGTTGTTGTTGTTTAGATGAAGCCATGTTGTGATAATATCTCCACATATCAACATGATGTAACGTCTCCTCGTCTCTGAAGAGAACTGAACAGACCGTTGTTGTTGTTTAGATGAAGCCATGTTGTGATAATATCTCCACATATCAACATGATGTAACGTCTCCTCGTCTCTGAAGAGAACTGAACAGACCGTTGTTGTTGTTTAGATGAAGCCATGTTGTGATAATATCTCCACATATCAACATGATGTAACGTCTCCTCGTCTCTGAAGAGAACTGAACAGACCGTTGTTGTTGTTTAGATGAAGCCATGTTGTGATAATATCTCCACATATCAACATGATGTAACGTCTCCTCGTCTCTGAAGAGAACTGAACAGACCGTTGTTGTTGTTTAGATGAAGCCATGTTGTGATAATATCTCCACATATCAACATGATGTAACGTCTCCTCGTCTCTGAAGAGAACTGAACAGACCGTTGTTGTTGTTTAGATGAAGCCATGTTGTGATAATATCTCCACATATCAACATGATGTAACGTCTCCTCGTCTCTGAAGAGAACTGAACAGACCGTTGTTGTTGTTTAGATGAAGCCATGTTGTGATAATATCTCCACATATCAACATGATGTAACGTCTCCTCGTCTCTGAAGAGAACTGAACAGACCGTTGTTGTTGTTTAGATGAAGCCATGTTGTGATAATATCTCCACATATCAACATGATGTAACGTCTCCTCGTCTCTGAAGAGAACTGAACAGACCGTTGTTGTTGTTTAGATGAAGCCATGTTGTGATAATATCTCCACATATCAACATGATGTAACGTCTCCTCGTCTCTGAAGAGAACTGAACAGACCGTTGTTGTTGTTTAGATGAAGCCATGTTGTGATAATATCTCCACATATCAACATGATGTAACGTCTCCTCGTCTCTGAAGAGAACTGAACAGACCGTTGTTGTTGTTTAGATGAAGCCATGTTGTGATAATATCTCCACATATCAACATGATGTAACGTCTCCTCGTCTCTGAAGAGAACTGAACAGACCGTTGTTGTTGTTTAGATGAAGCCATGTTGTGATAATATCTCCACATATCAACATGATGTAACGTCTCCTCGTCTCTGAAGAGAACTGAACAGACCGTTGTTGTTGTTTAGATGAAGCCATGTTGTGATAATATCTCCACATATCAACATGATGTAACGTCTCCTCGTCTCTGAAGAGAACTGAACAGACCGTTGTTGTTGTTTAGATGAAGCCATGTTGTGATAATATCTCCACATATCAACATGATGTAACGTCTCCTCGTCTCTGAAGAGAACTGAACAGACCGTTGTTGTTGTTTAGATGAAGCCATGTTGTGATAATATCTCCACATATCAACATGCTCTGGATGATTCTCTCACTATGATGTTAGTATGGACCAGGACTGTCAGCTAAAAGTTGGAGACCGTGTGGTTATGTGGTTGTATTGCAGCCGATCACACTCCCCAATTAGTGTGTGTGTGTGTGTGTGTGTGTGTGTGTGTGTCATTCGTGCATATTATTAGTCTCCATGTTGTTCCATGCGTCGGTCTGAGAGTTAACCGTGTGTATTGTTCCCATTAACAGGGCTGGATGAACCAGATGTCCAGCTATGACCTAGAGATGTACCATGCCACTCTGACCCATTCTGTGTATGTACGTCTGGAGGGCTCCACCCTGCGCCTGTCTAAACCCAACCGCAACATCGCCCGGCGGGCCACGCACAACGAGCCCAAACCTGACGTCACCTACATCAGCCAGAAGATCTACGATCTCACCGACAGCAAGGTTTGTCTGTGTGTCTGTCTGTGGAACGTGTTGTATGGTCGTTTGCGGATGGATGCCCCATTTTGTTTGTGTATGTCTAAGACAGAGAGAGGAAGGGAAAGGGAAATGCAATGTGCAAGTGACGTCGTCCTACGTCATACTTCCGGGTCCTGTCCGCTAATCTCTTGAATGGGCTCGACGTTTATATCATCAAATCCGTGAAAACGCGGTCATTTAAGATACAGTTGAAGTTGGAAGTCATTAAAACTCGTTTTTCAATCACTCCACTAATTTCTTGTTTGACAAACTATAGTTTTGGCAAGTCGTTTAGGACATCTACTTTGTGTATGACACAAGTAATTTTTCCAACAATTGTTTACAGACAGAATATTTCATTTATAATTCATTGTATCACAATTCTAGTGGGTCAGAAGTTTACATACACTAAGCTGACTGCCTTTAAACAGAAAATGATGTCATGGCTTTAGAAGCTTCTGATAGGCTAATGGACATCATTTGAGTCAATTGGAGGTGTACCTGTGGATGTATTTCAAAGCCTACCTTCAAACTCAGTGCCTCTTTGCTTGACGTCATGGGAAAATCAAAAGAAATCAGCCAAGACCTCAGAATAAAAATTGTAGACCTCCACAAGTCTGGTTCATCATTGGGAGCAATTTCCAAGCGCCTGAAGGTACCACGTTCATCTGTACAAACAATAGTACGCAAGTATAAACACTATGGGACCACGCAGCCGTCATACCGCTCAGGAAGGGAACACGTTCTGTCTCCTAGAGATGAACGTACTTTGGTGCGAAAAGTGCAAATCAATCCCAGAACAACAGCAAAGGACCTTGTGAAGATGCTGGAGGAAACAGGTACAAAAGTATCTATATCCACAGTAAAACGAGTCCTATATCAACAGCAAAGAAGAAGCCACTGCTCCAAAACCGCCATAAAAAAATCCAGACTACGGTTTGCAACTGCACATGGGGACAAAGATCGTACTTGTTGGAGAAATGTCCTCTGGTCTGATGAAACAAAAATAGAACTGTTTGGCCAAAATGACCATCGTTATGTTTGGAGGAAAAGTAAGCAGAAGAACACCATCCCAACCGTGAAGCACGGGGGTGGCAGCATCATGTTGTGGGGGTGCTTTGCTGCAGGAGGGACTGGTGCACTTCACAAAATAGATGGCATTTCTGACATTTCACATTCTTAAATAAAGTGGTGATCCTAACTGACCTAAGACAAGGCATTTTTACTAGGATTAAATGTCAGGAATTGTGAAAAACGTGGTTTAAATGTATTTGGCTAAGGTGTATGTAAACTTCCAACTGTATATACAATTATATTTGTGTTTGTGGATGAATGTACCTTTTTAAGTTTGTGTGCTGAAGACCACTGTGATATGTTTTTGCCCATTCAAAACGCAAAACTACAAGGCTACTTCCTGAAAAACTACACGTCACTTTCGTACCATGTATGGTGCACATTTGTGTATGACTGCGTGTGTGTTTGGGCATACAGACATTGAAGTGGGCCTCCGGCAGAAATTATATAAATACCTGTATCTGTCCAGTCAGCCTAATATTTTTAGAACACCCCCAAGAGGTTCATGTAGCGTGTAACATCCAAATGTGTCCCCAGATACACCTGGTGCCCCAGAGCCTGGCCAGGAAGCGCGTGTGGAACAAGAAGTACCCCATCTGTATCGAGCTGGCCAAGCAGGACGACTTCATGTCCAAGGTCCAGGCCCAGGGAGAGAGGCCTGAACCTGAGGAAGAGAAGCCGGCTGGGGTGGGGGAGAAGGGGGAGAAGCTGGAGGGTCCAGGTGGAGCTGGGGGTGGAGAGGAGCCTAGGAAACCCCCAGGGGAGCGAGATCTGATCCTGTTCCTGTTTGGGAGGACGGGTCGGGAGAAAGAAGAATGGTTCAGGAGGATTTTGGTGGCATCCAGACTTAAGTCTGAGGCTAATAAAACGTCCAGTGAGCATCCAGTGGGCGGTGAGGGAACATTCAGATGAACACACAGACAGCTGTACATTTTGGGGACCAACAATTGATTCCCATTCAAAATCCTATTCTCCCTAACCTTAACCCTAACCTTAACCCTAACCTTAACCCTAACCTTAACCTAACCCTAACCCCTAACCCTAACCCTAACCCTAATCCCCTAACCTTAACCCTAACCTTAACCCTAACCCCCTAACCCTAACCTTAACCCTAATTCTAAGAGGATTACAGACAGGGAGACGTTAGCTAGACATGAACGTATGTGAAATAATTTCCAATAGAATTTGAACCCAGGTGTGGTTGTCGTTGCCTAACAGACTGGCCTCACAGATTGGAGGCAGAGAGCAGGAGTAGCAGCCGTGGCAGCCTCATGGATGAGCCCAGTCAGAAGGACCCTTCCCTGGCCGGAGGGGTCAGGCAGAAGATGCTGCTGGACTACAACGTCTACATGGCCAAGTACGTCACCCCCCTGCCCCCGTTGGACAGCCCCCCGGCCAGCAGCCCCTCCCACAGCCCAGAGGGCAGCCCTGGAGCCACCAAGAAGGTAGGGTTGATGGGGGAGACCACAGAGATCTTATTCATTCTATATGTCATTCTATGGAGGGTATCATGTTGACACAGGCTGATCACATAGCCCTGTAGACATGTAGTTAGTGTGGCCATGTAATAGCATGTAACTATACTGAACAATAAACAACTATACTAAGCAACATGCAACAATTTCAAAGAGTTACAGCTCAAATAAGGAAATTAGTCAATTGAAATAAATTCATTAGATCCTAATCTATAGATTTCACGTGACTGGGAATACAGACCAGCAGGGGTTCAAACCTTAGAACCCAGTTCCTACATTTGAATAAAAAATTGATTTTATTTAACAAAACTATGCTACATTTTTATCTCTGGGACCCTCAGGATGACAAATCAGAGCAAGATTACTGAATGTAAGTACATTATTCACCTTCAGAGGTCAATGTATCAAACCAAGTGCCGTGATTGTTTTTTGTTGTTGTGCACTCTCCTCAAACAGTAGCATGGTATTTTGTTACTGTAATAGCTACTGTAAATTGGACAGTGCAGTTAGATTAACAATAATTTAAGCTTTCTGCACATATAACACATGTCTATTTCCTGGAAAGTTTGCTGTTACTTACAACGTCATTCTAGTCACATTAGCGCACATTAGTGAAGTTGTTGGATATTTGGCGGGAACTGGAACACACTACCGTGCACGTCGATCCAGAGCATCCCAAACATGCTCAATGGGTGAAATGAGTATGCAGACCATGGAAGAACTGGAACATTTTCAGCTTCCAGGAATTGTGTACAGAACCTTGCGACATGGGTCTGTGCATTATCATGCTGAAACATAAGGTGATGGTGGCAGATGAATGGCACGACAATAGGCCTCAGGATCTCATCACATTATCTCTGTTCATTCAAATTGCCATCAATAAAATGAAATTGTTTGTTGTCCGTGGCTTATGCCTGCCCATACCATAACCCCACCACCACCACGGGGTACCGCTTGCCCACATGACGCCATACACTGTCTGACATCTGCCCGGTACAGTTGATACCAAGATATATCCGTGAAGAGCACACTTCTCCAACGTGCCAGTGACCATCGAAGGTGAGCATTTGCCCACTGAAGTCGGTGATGTAGTCAGACTGCAGTCAGATCAAGACCCTGGTGAGGGACGACCAGCACGCAGATGAGCTTCCCTGAGACACTTTCTGACAGTTGGTGCAGAAATTCTTTGGTTGTGCAAACCTGGTTGGAGGCTGGTTGGACATACTGCCAAATTCTCTAAAACGACGTTGGTAAAAGAAATTAACATTCAATTCTCTGGCAACAGCTCTGGTGGACATTCCTGCAGTCAGCATGCCAATTGCACGCTCCCTGAAAACTTGAGACATCTGTGGCATTGTGTTGTGTGACAAAACTGCACATTTTAGAGCTGCCTTTTATTGTCCCCATTACAAGGTGCACCTGTGTAATGATCATGCTGTTTATCTTGGCAAAGGAGAAATACTCACTAACAAAGATGTAAACAAATTTGTGCACAACATTTGAGAGAAACAATCTTTCTGTGCATATGGAACATTTCAGCTCATGAAACATAGGACCAACACTTTACATGTTGCATTTATATTTTTGTTCAGTGTACATTCAAACTTTAAGCAATGAGCAAGTATTCTCAATTCGTTTCACATATAATTCTATATACCCTGGACCTGACCTCTAAAATCAGTTGGATATAGAATATATATGTTTACTACCTTTGTCTCACTACCTGCTACTCCCACGTTGTTCCTGTCAGTTACCCAGCAGCCCGTGTGAGCGGCCGGGGCGAGGGGCGATGCCAGAGGCGTGGGTGAACGCCTTGATAGGCCGGGTGTTCTGGGACTTCTTGGGGGAGAAGTACTGGGCTGACATGGTCTCCAAAAAGATCCAGATGAAGCTCAGTAAGATCAGGGTGAGTACTGGCATCCTGTCTCCTCTGCCTCCACATACAGTCAGCGTGTATATTCTTCTTATCTGTCTTTGTCCCAGAGAGCTCTTTGTCGATAGTCCTTTTTTAATTACAAGCGTCTTCTCCTCCCGTCTTCCCCTCACTTACTTCTCAACTCACCAGAGGGAAATGAGATGTAACTCAGAGAAAACACGTGTTAGAAAGGAGACTGTCCTGAGGTGTAAATGTCCTGTGTTTTACAGCTGCCATACTTTATGAATGAGCTGGCTCTTACAGCGCTGGACATGGGCTTCTCCATTCCCAAGATCCTCCATGCCTCCAAGCCCTCTGTGGACCACCAAGGTAGGACACTCTCTCTCTCTCTCTCTCCCTGCTTTCTCTTCTCCCTCTCTATCTTTTCTCCTCTCCCTCCTATCTCCTCTCTTTCCCCCTCCCTTCTGCCTTTTGTTTCAGTCTCCCCATACCCCTGCCTCTATTAACCAGAGGAATTAAACATTTGCCTCACTCTTCCATGCAGAACTGGTTTATCTTGGTGATATTTGTGGGTTTTCAAACATGAACTGTTCGTTTCAAGTCCTGCCACATGTCAATTGGGATTAGGTCTGAACTTTGACTAGGCCATTCCAAAACTTCAAATGTGTTGCTTTTTAGCCATTTTCATGTAGACTTGATTGTGTGTTTTGGATCATTGTCTTGCTGCATGACCCAGCTGCGCTTCAATTCACAGACGGATGGCCTGACATTCTCCTGTAGAATTCTCTGATACAGAGCAGAATTCATGGTACCATCCCAGTACCACCACCATGCTCAACCGTTGGCATAAGGTTCTTACTGTGGAATGCAGTGTTTGGTTTTCTCCAGGTATAATGGGACCCATGTCGTCCAACATGTTATACGTTTGACTCATTTGTCCTTAAAACAATTAAATAAAAGGAATCATCCAGGTGCTTTTTTGACAAACTTGAGTCAACTTTTTGGATGAGATGTGTCCCATTATATCTTGGCATTGGGTGTTGCATAACTTTGTTTATGAAATAAATCTATTAAGTCTATTGTTGTGTTATTTGTTCACTCAGGTTTCCTTTATCTAATATTAGCTTTGGTTGAAGATCTGATAACATTCAGTATGAAAAATATGCAAAAGTAGAGAAAGTTAGAAAGGGGCAGATACTTTTTCACAACACTGTAGATGTTATTGATTAGGATCTAAAAGGCCAGACTAGATCAGCACTCCAACTGAGAATGTGAATACAGCCCGAGGCACATTCATTCCTGCATTGAAATGTCTGACTTTGGGAGGGGATGAGGGGGAGAAGTGGGAGGCTCGTGAGGAGAGTGGGAGGTCATATTTGTCACCCCTTGACCTTAGTTTTTTATTTATTATTTTGGTTAGGTCAGGGTGTGACAAGGGTGGTTTGTTTAGTTTTTGTATGTCTAGGGTTTTTTGTATGTCTAGGTGTTTTATATGTCTATGGTTGCCTAGATTGGTTCTCAATCGTTGTCTCTGATTGGGGACCGTATTTAAGTAGCCATATTCCTTGGGGATTTTGGTGGGTTGTGTCTATGTGTAGTTTCCTGTCAGCACTTGGTTTATATAGCTTCATGGTTGTTTTGTTATTTTGTTAGTTTAAGTGTTCTTCGTTTATTAAAAGAAGTATGTATTCGTATCACGCTGCACCTTGGTCTCCTCGTTATGACGAACGTGACAATATTGATCCAGTCATTTAACTATATTCTGATGTAGGGGATACAGTTGGGAGTGTGGTTAAGTCTGTTTTCCATGTTTTACCTGAAAAACCTTTCATTGCTAAGCTTGAATGTCTCACTGTCTCGCTTTAACGGTCCACTTCTCCATAAAGGCCCAGTGCAGTCAACATTTTCCTTGGTTTTGTGTCATATTGTACAACAGCTGATGAAACTAACACTTTAATGGAGTTTTGGCTTACCTGGTGAAATCAACAGGCGGTATAAGTTTTAATAGACCAAAAACAAAGAGTTCTAAACCTCCCTGACAATACCAGCTAGTTTTTGACAAAAAGCATTTATTTTTTGTGGACCATTTTAATTCTAAACAGTCACAGTAAGGTACTTAATTGTTACCCAGAAATTATTTGATATTGAGATTTTTTTTTAAAAGGCTGCATTAGTCCTTTAAAGGATTTGGGAAGCTTTCCATATTCAAGGTTAAGGGTTAAACTCCTAAGGCTCTACTGCAGCGTTTCCCAAACTCATTCCTGGGGACCACAAGGGGTGCCTAGCACAACACAGCTGATTTCAAATAATCAAAGCTTGATGATGAGTTGATTATTTGAATCAGCTGTGTAGTGTTAGGGCAAAAACCAAAACGTGCACCCCTTCGGGTCCCCATGACTGAGTTTGGAAACACTGCTCTGCTGTCTTGCTACAGTAGAAGCATCCGGTAGCCTAGTGGTTAAGAGCGTTGGGCCAGTAAACGACAGTTTGCTGGTTTGAATGCCCCTGAGCAAGGCAGTTAACCGCCAACAACAACTGCTCCCTGGGTGCCGATGATGTCGATTAAGGTAGACCCCCACACCGCTCTGATTCAAAGGGGTTGGGTTAAATGCGGAAGACACATTTCGGTTAAATGCATTCAGTTGTACAACTGAATAGGTATCTCCTTTCCCATAAGCTCGTCAGTCCAGAGAGTGATTTATTGCACACTGTCCTACACAACACGGTTCCCATGGGCTTTCCCCCCAGGCATTATCAGCTAAATGCTTGCACATAATGAGCCCTATGGGGATTACTGCTCAGCAGCCCTGTGCTCCTCTATTCCAGGAGGATGATGAAGCTGATATAAGTTAAGGGCTTTATAACCGTTACCATCTGAAGAGTTTCCAGAGATTTAGTCACAGAAATCCCTCCCCACTTTCATTGTGTGGGATAGAGAGTGTTTGGAGAGAGAGTCTGGAGAGAGAGCGAGAGTCTGGAGAGAGAGCGAGAGTCTGGAGAGAGAGCGAGAGTCTGGAGAGAGAGCGAGAGTCTGGAGAGAGAGCGAGAGTCTGGAGAGAGAGAGAGAGAGAGTCTGGAGAGAGAGAGAGAGAGAGTCTGGAGAGAGAGCGAGAGAGTCTGGAGAGAGTTGAAGAGTAAACGTGTTGATATTTCCTCCCCGTATAGAGACGTGATATGACTGAAGAGCTTAATTTCACTAGTGTACACACACACACACACACGCGTATACACCAAAAAACACTGCTGGGTTCTGACCTTTCCCACCCAAAACCAGGAAGAAGCCTGGTGAGTTAGCCAGCTTCTGAGCCAATCAGAGGTGAGGCTGCCCTAGTGTTGACCTTTTGGTGTGTTTACTAGAGGATCATTCCTCTCCCTACCAGTCAGACACAGCATGTGGCTTCACTGCAATTAGGAGTCCGGCGGGTAACTTCTGGCTAGTCTACAAAACCAACCTTAGCATTTATACTTTAGACATGCAATGTTTAACTGAGTTTTACAATAGTACTAATACAGGGCCAAAGCAAACCATGCTGAATGAATTATCTTGAAATTGCATCAAACAGTGGGTAACATAAGAACTTAGTATTCAAGTTGTTGTTCATGTGTGCTCCCACCAGGGGCTGCTAGCGACCAGAGTGCCCCAAAGGCAGATGTGATGCTGCTTAAGGCCGCTACAAACTTCACGCAAACAGAGCAACAGAGCGTCGTATACGTTACAACAGTTTTACCAGAGTGAGAGAGAGATTAGCAGCTACTCTTCCTGGGGTCTAAACAGTGTTAAAACAATTACATCACAGCAAAACACAGCCTACATCATCAATAACACAATACATCATACATTATTACTCTATTATACAACATTTACAATATAAAATACACTATACCACAATATGACAATATTGCATTGTGTGCGTGTGTGTGTGTGTGCGTAAGTGTCTCTTCACAGTCCACGTTGTGCTGTGAGTTGTTGTTTTATCTGGGGTTTTTTCAATCTGATTTTACGGCTCGATTGAGTTACTTGATGTGGAAGAGTTCCATGTTGTCATGGCTCTATGTAGTACTGTGCATTTCCCAAAGTCTGTTCTGTACGTGGGGACTGTGAAGAGACCCCTGGTGGCATTGCTTGTGGGGTATGTATGGGTGTCTGAGCTGTGTGTTAGCCGTTTGAACAGACAGTTTGGTGCATTCAACACATCTCTCACAAAGAAAAGTAGGGATGCAGTCAATCTCTCCTCTACTTTGAGCCAGGAGAGACTGACATACAGGTTATTGAGACTGACATACAGGTTATTGATGTTGTCCCTCCGTCTACATTTAAGGGCCAGCCGTGCTGCTCTATTCTGGGCCAACTGTAATTTGCCTATATTCTTCTTTGCTTTACTTGACCATATAACTGGGCAGTAGTCCAGGTGGGATAAAACGAAGGGAGCTCTTACTGCTCTTTGCCTCAGGCTCACAGTGGATGAGTGACTTATCCACTTACACATAGGACCAAGAGCTTTTATACACCGTCAGCATTAGCTATACATTTTTGTGCTTTTGTAGTAACTAATCCGATATGGCTATGTAGTTTGTTGGCTGCATCCTCAACGGTGGAGAACGTTTTCATTGCAGGGAAGTGTGAAAACATTTCTGCCTCATTATTCCACTATTGCCGTCCAATGTGCCAACGATGGTATGTTAGTAATGATTTACCATCCCTCTTTTATCCCTTTCTCTCTTTCTCTCCCTACACTTTCTAGGTCTGTGGTTTGATCTGGAGGTATCCTACACTGGTTCCTTCATCATGACCCTGGAGACCAAGATGAACTTGGCCCGTCTGGGGAAGGAAGGAGAGGGGCTGGGGGAGCAGGGGAAAGAGGGGTGAGTATGGAGTATGGAGGAGGGAGAGGGCCTGGGAGAGCAGGGGAAAGAGGGGTGAGTATGGAGAGGGGCTGGGGGAGCAGGGGAAAGAGGGGTGAGTATGGAGGAGGGACTGGGGGAGCAGAGGAGAGAGGGGTGAGTATGGAGGAAGGAGAGGGGCTGGGGGAGCAGGAGAAAGAGGGGTGAGTATGGAGGAGGGAGGAAGGAGAGAGGCTGGGGGAGCAGGGGAAAGAGGGGTGAGTATGGAGGAGGGAGGAAGGAGAGAGGCTGGGGGAGCAGGGGAAAGAGGGGTGAGTATGGAGGAGGGACTGGGGAGCAGAGGAGAGAGGGGTGAGTATGGAGGAAGGAGAGGGGCTGGGGGAGAGAGGCTGGGGGAGCAGGGGAAAGAGGGGTGAGTATGGAGGAGGGAGGAAGGAGAGAGGCTGGGGGAGCAGGGGGAAAGAGGGGTGAGTATGGAGGAGGGACTGGGGGAGCAGAGGGGAGAGGGGTGAGTATGGAGGAAGGAGAGGGGCTGGGGGAGCAGGAGAAAGAGGGGTGAGTATGGAGGAGGGAGGAAGGAGAGAGGCTGGGGGAGCAGGTGAAAGAGGGGGGTGAGTATGGAGGAGGGAGGAAGGAGAGAGGCTGGGGGAGCAGGGGAAAGAGGGGTGAGTATGGAGGAGGGACTGGGGGAGCAGAGGGAGAGAGGGGTGAGTATGGAGGAGGGAGAGGGGCTGGGGGAGCAGGAAAAGAGGGGTGAGTATGGAGGAGGGAGAGGGGCTGGGGGAGCAGGGGAAAGAGGGGTGAGTATGGAGGAGGGACTGGGGGAGCAGAGGAGAGAGGGGTGAGTATGGAGGAAGGAGAGGGGCTGGGGGAGCAGGGGAAAGAGGGGTGAGTATGGAGGAGGGAGAGGGGCTGGGGCAGCACGGGAAAGATGGGTGAGTATGGAGGAGGGAGAGGGTCTGGGGGAGCAGGGGAAAGAGGGGTGAGTATGGAGGGGCTGGGGAGAGGGGTGAGTATGAAGGAGGGAGAGGGGCTGGGGGAGCAGGGGAAAGAGGGGTGAGTATGAAGGAGGGAGATGGGGCTGGGGGAGCAGGGGAGAGAGGGGTGAGTAGGAAGGAGGGAGATGGGGAAGCAGGGGAGAGATGGGTGAGTAGGAAGGAGGGAGAGGGGCTGGGGAAGCAGGGGGTGAGTAGGAAGGAGGGAGATGGGGAGCAGGGGAGAGAGGGGTGAGTAGGAAGGAGGGAGAGGGGCTGGAGGAGCAGGGGAGAGAGGGGTGAGTAGGAAGGAGGGAGATGGGGCTGGGGGAGCAGGGGAGAGAGGGGTGAGTAGGAAGGAGGGAGAGGGGCTGGGGAAGCAGGGGTGAGTAGGAAGGAGGGAGATGGGGCTGGGGGAGCAGGGGAGAGAGGGGTGAGTAGGAAGGAGGGAGATGGGGCTGGGGGAGCAGGGGAGAGAGGGGTGAGTAGGAAGGAGGGAGAGGGGCTGGGGAAGCAGGGGGTGAGTAGGAAGGAGGGAGATGGGGCTGGGGGAGCAGGGGAGAGAGGGGTGAGTAGGAAGGAGGGAGATGGGGCTGGGGGGAGAGAGGGGTGAGTAGGAAGGAGGGAGAGGGGCTGGAGGAGCAGGGGAGAGAGGGGTGAGTAGATAGGAGGGAGATGGGGCTGGGGGAGCGAGGGGTAAGGACATAGAGATATGTGGTATTTAAAATGTTCTATTTACATATGTGGTTAAAAAAGAGCACTCAGGGAGATATTATAAATCTTTTAAAAAAAGAAAGTACTTACTTATATAATACTTTAAAGTATGTGCACCTCTTTGGTTATGTAGGCAATCACATGTGAGTAATTAGTGGCATTCAGGATGTATGATACTGAACAGAGTGACTTAGCAACACCTTTTCTAAATACTTATTGGCTCCATTCACTGCCTGACTTCATCTGGAACTGTCAACGTGTTTTGTTTGACTTCCAACAAAAATGCTATTAGTCAATTAGTGGATGCTGGGAGGGGATAATGAGAAGTAACATTTATTTACTGTAAATCTAGGATCAACAGCATGGCTTTGAACATGTGCTAATGGCTGAATTGATAGGGTTTGTTCAGTGTTGTTCTACGCTCATAGGATATGCAGGCTTTTGTTCCAGCCCACATCAACACACATGATTCAAGAACAGGTGTGTTAGTGCTGGACTGGACCAAAAACCTGCATCACATGAACAGGATTGAAAACACTGCGTTTGAATGAGGCATTGTTAACTGTCACATTTGCATATTTTTTTCTCCTTCTTTCATTCCTTTATTCCCTCTCTCTGGATTCTACCTCTGACCTCGGTGGATGTGTCTTATTGCTGGTGAGTTTGGGAAAGATTTCTTTCTGCCTGGTATACTGAAATCATCCCTCTTTTCATATTTCACCCTCTTTTGTCTCATGGAATCAGCTTCCCTGCAAGCCAGTCGATCCTTTAAAAGCCCCGGCAAGGAATGAGTCTGGTACCAGATCTGTTTGTTCTGTCTTGCCATCATCTATGGCAGTGGTCACCAACCTTTTCTGAGTCGAGATCACTTTCTGAGTCAAAATCCAAGCCGATATCTACAGCTCAGATTTGTTTTAAACATGACTTAAACGTAAGCCCATTACAAACAGTTCTGTAACAATGAGGTTTGTGCAGTAGGCTATAGGCCCAACACATTATCATTGCATATTGCTATGCTTGAATTGCCCTGCCAATGTTGTTCTTCTCAGACCATTTTGAAATTATATTTAAAACATTTAGATATATGATCACACTGGTAATAGCAATGCAAGCTTATCGGAGCACTCTGCTATCGACTACTCCTTCAATGCAACTGCAGTGCTAGTTTTAGTGGAAGTAGGGAGAACGCACATTTTATTGGTTAAAGTGTTGACTGTGCTGAATGACAACTTAAACATAAACTTGCTCACAAAAACAGCAGCTCTTTGCTGTATTCGTAAACTTTTTGAAATCTCACAGTATCAACTTTACTGTGCATTCTAGACTTATTTTTACCGTCTATGGCTCAAGGAAACTGTGCACACACGGTGATCTGAGCTACCTGATTGGCCAGTGGTAGGCCTATAGGTGCACTTGATTTGCTCTTTGGGCCTGCTGTGTTGTCTGACTTCTACCTTCAGACGCATGAAATTGTAAAAGAATGGAAACACTGCCTTCCTGGTGCAACTAATGATGCTGAATCAAGTGCACCTACCATCAACAGTGAAACGGAAAAAAGGGAACACAAGGCTTTATTATTGTTTTTTTTACAGAAATGTTTGGTGATCTACTAGGAATGCCTTGGAGATCGACCAGTCAATCGTGATCAACCGGTTGGTGACCACTGACCAGGCTATTTCCCAGCCGAGGCCTCTGAGGGATCAATCGTTCTGGGAATGTTTAACAGAGGATTTGATGATAGTCTTTGAGCTGCTCAGCGAATCCTCTTCGGAGTGAACTTGGTTTGACGAAAAGGGAAGAAACTCCCTCTGCAAACAGTGGGCATGGCCTTGTGAGCAGAAACATGACTTCTCATGCTGTACCACATGGGAGTCCTTTAGGCTTTAGTCTAGGGTACATGTTAGTCCCCGTTCAGGACTGAAGGAGTGTCAGCTTTGACCGTCGGAACGAACTGCTGTGTCCAGACTGGATTTGCTGAGGGCTTCCTAGGCACAAATGCTGCCAACACCGCTCCCCAATAACAGACAATTGCTCATACTAATTTTCATCTGTTTTCCACTTCCATTTCTTAAAGCTGACTAATACTCATCCCCTTTGTTCTCATGTTTTGTGTGTGTAAAGGCCCAGACCTCGGGCCTACTGCCTGGCAGACAGTGACGAAGAGTCCTCCAGTGCTGGATCGTCTGACGAAGAGGATCCCCCAGAAATCCCCATGGACATGCTGGGGGCGGAGGGGTGAGAACATCATTAGCATTAGGCCGTGTCTGTCTGTTTCCATTCATGTGTTTTTATAGACTTCAGAGACTCTTTCTAGCACTAATTGATGAATTGCAGCTCATTTTAGCTGTTAGAATATTACAATGAAGAAGATACAGAGAACACAGTCAATTATGCAGGCTAATAATCGTGCAGCAATTGTTGGTTATACTTTATTTTACAGCCCGGTTTAAGGTATTGTCCTAAGTGCCACAAACAGATACAGGCAGGAACTGCTTTCCGGCCCAGAGTGACAGAATGTACCCACTCACTGCCCTGTATAGTGGGTGGAGGGAGAGACTAATGAATATCTGATGATGCTGACTCACTCCCTCCTCTTCCTTTTCCGACACCTCTTTCACCTCCTTCACTTCCCCTCCTCTCCCTCGTTCTCCATCTCCTCTTTCTGCTCTTTGTCCTCTCTCCTTCTTCTTCCTCCTATTATTTCATCTCCTCCTCTTCCCTCACAGTTTTGTCGGAGGCCACCGGCCCAGTAAGATCATGAGGTTTGTGGACAAGATCGCCAAGTCTAAGTACTTCCAGAAGGCCACGGAGACAGAGTTTATCAAGAAGAAGATCGAGGAGGTGTCCAACACGCCACTGCTTCTCACCGTGGAGGTGCTGGAGTGCCGCGGGATGCTGGCTGTCAACATACCACCCCCACCCACCGACAGGTTATGGTACGTTCCATCCATCCCACCTCCCCTCACTGACAGGATAATGGTACGTCACAATACCTTCATACAGTTACATACCACCTCCCCCCACCATTAGGATATAGAACGCCCCATCACCCTCATACAGTATACTTAGCACCTACCCCCGCAGACAGAATTTGGTACATTCCACTCCAGGGGCAAGGTCTGAATATTGAATATCCAGTGTGAATATGTATGTTATTCAGCTATAGAGATACAGAAGGGCTTAGCCTGGCTTGTTGACACAGTAGCCCACATGTCCTCTGCTGGTAATATGAAGTAGAGGAGTCAAAGCATTATAAAAAGGAAGACTAGACTAGTAGCTTACTAGTTCAACGGGTATAAGAGAAACCTTCCCCAGGATATTAGGATACATTAAGCCAATGGGTGTAACATAGGGAACCTTCCCCGTCCAGGTATGGCTTCAGGAGTCCCCCCCACTTGGAGCTGAAAGCCCGGCCCAAGCTGGGTGAGAGGGAGGTCACGCTGGCCCACGTCACCGACTGGATCGAGAAGAAACTGGATCAGGAGTTTCAGGTACGCTGAGAACAGGGAGAGTAGAGCATTAACAGCTCTCTACTTGGATTATGTAATAACTGTATTGTGTGATCTGAAATCCAGGAGCTTGGACTGAGCTTTCCCTGAACATGGGATCTGCCTGGGAACATCTCTGGGCTCTATAGTCTTTCCTGGTCAGAAAGATCTAAGTCCCCCTACCTATTTGTTAATACAATTTGATTAATCATATCATCACATGAATGTATCTTTTGTTCAATATGTATCGAAAGCTTTCCATTTCTCTTAGCTTTGCATCTCTTCCCTTGTCAACAAAGTGAATGTCTTCCCAGTGTTAGACAATGATGGGACTGGGACAACAGAAGAGTGGTGTGTGATGTATTTACCGCAGCCCACCAAGCTGTACTTCAAAGACAGTATGCTTGTGGCTCTCAGTCTTCATATAATGATCAGGCTGCTCCTAGAACTCTGCCCTGAGGCACACCTGTTCACAACTCAGTTATTCTGCCAGGCTACGAAGTAGAACTATATGTATCCCTGTTTGAGACTTCGCTACATTATTATTATCCTTACCACACACACTCAGGCACAGAAGTACGCACACATCAGTTGTGAGTGACTATGTATGGCTTCCCAAAAATACCAGACTCCAGACAATCCCCAAATCCAATCACACAGAATAAGATTGACTGCAGTCTCCTGGGTTTTTGTCCGAAATCTGCCTTTCTGCTGTAACTGGTGTTGAGGCCTGTTTGTTGTTTTCACAGAAACACATACTGTATAACTACTATAAATTGCTATTTTGTGATACCAGCTAGACCAAAGCACCTCGTTCAGCATTCAAGTGATAAACTAAGATTTGTGTTCTTGTCAAACATGCACAGACAAAAGGCTTATCAGAAATGTAATAAATATTAGTGGCACACCTTTAGCTTGAAGTGTTTTCTGTTTTACTCCTAGTTACTCAAGTTCTCGTTTTTGTTCTCACAGAAAATATTTGTGATGCCAAACATGGATGACCTCTGGCTACCCATCATGCACTCTGCCATGGACACCCGTTCTAATGCCAACCTGGCTACTGTGACAACATCGACCGATGCCTTGAGGGACCCAGACCTCTCGGAGCCTGAACTCTTTGACGTGTGAAGACAACAAGACTCTCTGTTTCTGGGGTGTTGCTAAGGATAAGTCACTGGCGACCTGACATCCCAGTAACCACTGGTGCCAGCGTCGCAGTGGGCGGGGCTTACTGCCCTCCCCTCAGGACAGTGGGCCAATCTCACAGCCACTCCAGACTGTGGATCCTCTACCAGGAAGTGAAGAAAGGCAGAGATGGAGAGAGACAGCCTGCTTACTTCTCACTTGGCTGGGAAATACTGCATCATTGGTTTGAGGGAATATTAATCCGAGGACGGTGTCAATCAGACAGGTCATGGATTCACAGACCATTTGGATTGTAAGTGTGTGTGTGGTCAGACAAATTGCCATGCAGTGTAAACTGAAGAACCACACTACCTGTGATATACAGCAGCTACACCAAACGTGTGTACTAATCAAATTCCATGATATGCCCTGCATTTCTTTTTCCATTGACTTTCAGACCCGAAACCCATGAAAAAAGAATGGGTGTAGATGGTCATAGAGAGAAGGCTGTGTGTGTGTGATTTGTCACATGCTTCATCATCTAATGCACATATGGGCATTGTGAGACAATGTCTATCCCTCTCTCCGCCCCCTCCCCATCCATCGCGTGGCATTCCTTATGCAAACAGGTCAACGCCACTGTGCATCAGTCAACAATACCATCCTACCCCCAAAACAACTCAAACTGCATGTGGTAGTTACTGAATACCCTTGCCTGAGACCTGAAAATGTGTGTTGGATCCTCAAGATGTCTATGCTTTAGCTCAGCGTGCTCACACTCTTGTGGCATGGGTATGAAACCCGAGTAAGTCACAGATGAAGGCTATATATAGTAGTTACTGACTGTATAGCTTGGGAGCTTTCATCAAATGCATAGGGCCTTCAGTGTCTTCTGTCCACCATTGCCTCAGCCATTCTGAAGTCAAACCACATGTACAAATACCAACCATAAATCTATGTATTGTCACAAGTCTTACAGCTATGATGTCAAAAGAGGTGTGTGTAGTGTAGACAGAAGGCCTAATGAATGTACCTGTAAAGCAGGCAGTTCCCTAACTGGGTCCCTAAGAGACTGCTGACTTAGGGCTCGATTCAATCAGATCCGCTTTAAGCGACATCTGCATACTGGTTGTTTTGCTGGTGGAACTGCATTAGAGCAGTCAAATCCACAAGCGGCTTCTGGAATTATACCTAAAGCAGACATTGCCATTGTGTTTTGAGTCGCATTAAGAGAAATCCTATGCAGACCCGTTTACAAGTTCGAACATTGGAATGTGCGATGTTTTCTACACCTTAATTAGGCTGTTAGAAATGATCTTTTTTTTTTGAATGATTTTCAATTTGAGTGTCATTATTTCTATATAGACTATACTTTCTCATTCTGAACTTCTAATGTGTGGCTTTGTGACAATGATCACAAGAGCAGCTGCTCACCGATTTCACAGCTTCAAGTTACACCTCCAAAACATTAGCTTTGCGGGTATCATCTATCCCTGGTAAATGCTTGATCTGATTGAATCTAGTCATTACTTTGGCAGTGGTAGGAGATATTTCCGGAGTTCAAATGCATTTGTCTCGTCTTATAGGCCAAGCAGCACTTTCACACACACCTCTTTTTAAAACTGTTTCTCAACCTTTTTTGTACCAGCAACTGGCAAATCTGGTGTCTTACTCAGGGGGTGAACTTGTACAGCAAGTCTCACAATACAGAAACAGGAGAAAGGCTCCTGCCCTGTGGTCCAGACAAGGCATGCTTAGTTACTGCCAAAGCTATGAGTTTCCTCTTTGGAGCACCACTGCGCTACATTACTTCATTGTCAGACACCCATCGGAAGGACTGATCAGCACCGCTATCGTAGACCACGTTCACCAGCTAGGACACGTTACAGCTTTCACACACTCAGATTCTGAACATATTTAGACGCCTGCAGCTGGTGATTCAAACAGCCATAATTTATGTTAGCCATACCGCTCAACCAATGGAAACATGAGCCATTCAGTAAATATGACTGCTTTTCTTTATCAATTTCCTGTCTTGACTTCATGCTATGTACATATGAAAAATAAACCATTTCAAATATCAAGCAATGACTGGCGCAGATGGTTTTGAAACTTTTCAGATTCATGAAATTTGCCAATAACTTTTTACCGGTGACTTGGGTTGTCTGCCACAACTTTGTTCAAATGTTTGTGAGGCAAAATGCCACTTGAATAACAAGAAATTCTAGTCAAATGTTTACAGCTAAGTCAAGTCATGTGTGCGTGTGAGGGCATGTCATAGGTTCTTTCCTCATACGCTACCGATCATTACATTTGCAGTGATGGGAAAAATATATAATCTGGAATTTCAGTTGCGTTGAGCGATGTCACTACTGTTCTGATCAATAAAACAGTGCTTGCATGTAACTAGTCGTGCTTTGACAACAGTACCTCATCCTAGGCTCATTCAAACTAATGAGTGGTTGTTTGGGCCATTGTGACTTTGTGCTTTTGAGTTATAGGGACATTTGCACAGATCACACAACAGGTTCAAATGTCACTGAATAAATAGTATGCAGAGCTAAAAAAAAAAAAGTTGATTTAATCTGCCTATAACAATACTACTGGTTTATTCCTTGTAGCTTTAAAATTAGGGAATGGTACTTCAAAATCATCAAGTATTCAGATTAAAGCTCAGAATACACACATGACAAATATTAGTGAGTAGATGTGAGTTGCATTTAAAAGAGAAACTTGGGATGAAATGCCAAGTAACCCCAGTTATAACAAGCCTTTGATTTGTTCTTGCAGCTGTAGCTTGGCCTACAGAGCCATGGAGAGGGCTCTGCTGGTTCAAAGACAGTGCATACAGTTACAATATAAATGAAAACAAAACATTCCACTACAAATATGACTTTATTGGACAACTTAATGTTCAATAAATTGAGTTGTATTAGTTGAAGTCTCTCCGTGGTATTCATTTTGCACCACATTGGACTCCAATGACTGCATCTAGATCCACGAAGAAGAAAAAACACAAATAAGCCTACTATTTCAAACAGTCAGTCAGTTTGACATGAGAATGGGTTATGTCAGAATACAAAAGGTAACTTCACCATCAATCAGAAGTCTAACGCATTAAACATCATTCATAAACCCCCCCCATTGCACTACAGATGTCGGAGATCACAGTATTCACCTTCATGTCTTTGAGGGAAACCTGAATGATGCAGGGTTCCTTCGTAGAAAGGAGCCACGCTGTTAATGGCTTACACGTCTCCTGCTCCAAGACAAGCCACATTAACTCTACCATTCCCTGAAGTCGCAAAGGCAAAAATAAGCACAAAAAAGTTATTCCCCCAGACTGGTGACAACCACATTGATTGTCCATGCCTGGGTTATGAGTCAGAACAACAAAAGTTAACTTCACTGTCAATCAGAAGTCTAACGCGTTAAAACATCATTCATACAACCATGGATATGTTCTATGGTTATTGGATTGCCATTGCATGCAACTACCTCAAGAGAACACAAGGGGTTCCATTGTCCCAACGTGGACTCGAGGGCCATGCTGCGGACCACGTGCGCAGTCTCCGCACATGATTGTGGTGCTCGTAATGGCCTCCGACTTTCCTGGGGAATAGAATCAAAACATTAACGAAATGATTTAGCATCAAGGATGTTTAAAGTCAATCCAGATGTTGATAAATTAACCTTACCTTGAACGAGTCGTAAGTAGCTAGTTAGCCATTAGCTACTGGCCTTTTTACTGAGTTCCTTGCCAAATTACATAATCGGGATTAGTTGACGTTCACTCACTACAGTTTTCAATGTATAATCTTCTAGCGTCCATCAAACAATATGGGTAAACAAAATTCGAGTTTAGTCTGCACAGACTGAGCCATGCGTCTGTAATCAGACATACGCTCCATGTTCCTCTTGCTTGATGTAATGTGACCGGAAGACCCCCGACGAATTTATACTTGCTTGCAAAGAATATCCGGTAGCTAGCTGTGTACTTATTGGTGGAGAGACATCCTAGAATCCCCCCTCCTCCACTGTTTCGGACTTCGCAATCTAAGTCCAACACCCACATATTCATTTCAGGAAGATGCAAGTTGGACCGGCACAGAGCCAGAGACACTTGATTACCGAAGCAAGAAGAGTAGCAACGCCACAGACAAACTGAAATGTTTTGATATCGTAACTCTTTGGGAATGCCTCTTTAAAACTTGGTTGTATCGACGCATTGCATTCTATGTAACTCGTACTACCCCGTCTGGACTGTATGATGGACTGGACGGTTAGCAGTCGGGCCCTATTGTGGTGCATTTTCACGTTACTGTGTAGTATTGACCCACTTCAAATGGTAAGTAACTAACCTAACTTACGATACTGAACCTTAGTGGGAGGAATTGGCATATTGGCTAACTAGTTAGCTAATGGGTTTAGGGGTTAACACCTAGCTAATATTTACAACTAGTTAGCTAGCTGATATTTTTGGCTAAATGGTTATTAGCTAGCTAACGTTAGCTAGTATACTTGGCTGGTTGGCTAGCTAACAACCAGTTATATATATTTTATGCCTAGTTAACTAGTGTCGACTCCAACTAAGCTAAGGCCAATATAGTATGTTGTTAAATTGCTTGAAATAGCTACTGTAGTATTAGCTAGTCTCCTGTTTTTGTAGTAGGGGTAAAATTACAGATAATGTATTGTACAGCATTTATTCAACAACCTAGCCATTAAGTCACACTAGTTGGTTAATCTAACCATGCCATAAGATGAAGCCAAGGCATTAGAGCCAGGCTGGGGACCCTAGCTAAATTGATACGATTAGACTTTAGACCCCCATGTAAAGAGTCTGTCAGTAAAGACCAATCAGGTGAAGTTCCACCACCTCACTGGTTGCTGGAGCAAGCCCATTGCTATGTGTTAAATGTTTCTTTCTAAAACCTAAAATAAAAATATTGTGATAGTGCTTTCAAAATGTAGCTATCCAACATGTAGCTTTATGAATAGCAGTGCAGGGATGTTTGTTTAACACCCTCAGTGCCCTAGTAATTCAGCATGCTTCTTCTGGTTGTGCTCATACTCTTAGTCAGACTTGTAGGTAGAGCTGGGCAAAAATCCATATAACGATAAATTGACTATTGTCATAATAACAATACATTGAACTATAAGTTTAACATTAATGTGGGCCAGTTTTTTATTTTCATTTATTACGCTTAATAATACTACTTTAAAAGTTGTAGCTATCAGTTTCCCATCAACTATCACCCATATTAGAAAACTGATTTAATTTAAAACTTCACATTTCTCTAGTAGGCCCCTATAGGATATTTATTGTAATGAATGATATCAGCAAAATGTCCATGATAAGTGGTCGGTTTGGTTGGTGTTGATAATTTTCGGTTTATTGTCCCAGTTATACTTGCAGGCCGTGCTACCATGTGCGTATAGACAGAGTTCAGTCTGTGTATGTTCTGTTTGACTGTGTGTGTGTGTGTGCGCGTCCTATCTTATCACAAGGCCAATGGCTGTGCAGGCACTTTGTGCGGCTGTCTACGTGCAGCCGCGGCAGAGACAGTGCCACAGGTTTTTGACAAGTGGAAGGGAGCTCAAATGGCCATGCACAGAGAAATCACAAAACAAACATGCTTGATGTTTTAAGTCTCTGCACACACTAATATCTGGCCATCTGACCTGCCTACGTGTGCATTGCATGTGGGCAAAACAAGTAGACAATTAAAATAAAACCACAGTGAAATTTAATGCAAGGTGGTGTTGAGTCGCTCTGGATAAGAGCGTCTGCTAAATGACTTAAATGTAATGTTAAATGTTGAGTGCAAGATGCTCAAGATGGGACACGCAGGTTGTTCAACACAAAATATACATAACCTGGTCATGCATGGCCATTTCTACACCATGTCAGTTTAATTTCTTCACCTTTTAAAAAAAACATTTCCTCTTAGATTTTGATCTGTGGTCACCAGATAATGAGCATCATCAGTTCCTGTCTTAATTCATGCCTGCACACAAACTGTGAGCGCTACAGCGAGTCTACAAATGGGAGGAAACATTCAGACTGTTTTGGAAATGTTCCATTGAAGGTGAATTAATGGAGGCAAGGTTGATAAAGCACTTGCTAGAGTTGACCATTAATTACCTTGTGCAAATTGTCAAATTTGCTGTCAATAACACCTCTTCAAGGCAATGGTCTGTTCTGATATAGTAGGTCAGTTAACAGGGATCCTGCAGATTTAGGTTGGAAGGTCATTTCTACATTCAGTTCCACTAAGTATTTCTGAAGCAGCTTGTACCGTGTCCGGTTTCTGTTCTCCATGCCCCTTCTGGAGGATGCATCTAGCGTCAATGTTTTTCACTCTCTTTTTGATTAGGCCTATGAATTCTGTAGGCTAGTGCCTCTCTTAGTAGTTCCAGTAGTGGTTGAGAACATTTAGGCCTAAGCCTAGATGCAATGTAAAAATTTAAAAAACACTTTCTCACCGGTCTCTACCAGTGAGACCTTTAGCTCTAAGCATCAGTAGCATTACATTACACTGAACAAGTACTTGTTTGCCCCTCCTTTGTGTTCCCTCTTCCTTGGAAGGCTTTGATTCCTATTGACTGATGGTGGGAAACCTGCCAATCACATGTACCTGATACCACTGCCCGAGAACTCTTAGGCATGTTCATTCTGTCTCTCTAATGGAACATGGCCTCATTGCAGAGGCAGAGTGAAAGCTCGGGAACCTGCCAAGAATTGTTTCGTCAAGTTTGGGTATATTATGTAACCCTAGCAGTGTTACGCAATGTCTGACTTCTTTCCCTGGTAAAAAGCATTAGGACATGCAAACCAAACGGGGCCTGCTCCAATGACCTTTTCCCTCTACTCCCGCTCCCAGATACAGACCAGTATAGAACTGAACTCCCCTCCCCTATACTATCAATCATACCGTATAGCCTAACAACCGCGTACAGATGTCTCAAGGATGTGCTTTTAGGCCTGAAGGTGTTAAACGTTGTTTCGAACAGAGTGCTGCTTCTTACAAACTCCAACCGTCCGACAGATGTTCCAGAGATGTTGATTTTGAAACCGAGAGCAGGCTGGAGGTTTGTGGGGATGAATAATAATACATTGACATGGATGATTATTGTTTTTCTGTTCCTGGTACTGTTCTTATGAGGTGATAAACCAGTGGGAACAACCACAGGTGTCCAGTATTGACACAAGCTCTCTCCGGTGTGTAGACTGTAAGATTACAGCAGGGTTAACTGAACAAACAAACCCAGAAACACACGCTTCCTTCTTTTTTTTATATACCATAGACCTTTTTAGATAAACTGCTAAATAAATGAGCTGTAGCTAGCAAACAGCACCTATGTGAAGTGGTTAGGTTCTAATTGCTTTGATTTCATCAGATAGGCCTAGCTTCATACAGTAACCTTGGGTTTCTTTCCTTACTCCAGCAGGCCGAGTGTGTTTGGTCTGGTCAATTTCGTAGACTGTAGACGGCTGGGAGGAAGACAACATAACAAGGCTGTCTGAATCATAGAAGGCCAGGGGTGATTCACTGAAGTGTACTCTGTTTGTTCTGGATGCCATGTGCTCCTCAGGCCCTGGCTTGCTGGTTGTGATGGGGGGGGGCACATTGGTTTCTGGTCTAACAGCACTTCGGCCTAGTTCTCCCTTGTAAGTGTCTGAGTGCTGGGTAGGGCCTGGAGTAATTATAGATCAGTGATCTGCCTTTAACAGAAACAGCAGGGACTAGTTATACTATCCTGAGTGCCCTTTGGAGGGGATGTTTCATCCCATTGAATTAAGATGTTCAATTCTATGTTCTACTGTTCTAACTTTGGTTTGGCTGGAGGAGTGGGGGTGGGGGTGGGGTTAGTGGAGTAGGTTGGTACACACACAAGTCATGCACGGTATTAAAATCCCTCTGGCCCTAGCTGCCTCCTTTAGCTGGGTCATGGCTATAAGAGATGTATAGCTTTTGTGAAATTAATGTCAAAATATGTTTTTATGTTTTTGGTGTATTTTAGCTATCCCTAACCCTTCCTAACCTTAACCTGCTATGCTAATTATCCTAACCTGCTAGGGAAAGTTTTTTTAATTTATTTTTTACAAAAGCTGTATCCCATCTAGTCAAAACCCTTGAGCAGCCAGAGCACTCTACAGTACAGACACTCCCACCCGGCCTCTTCCTGTGCCAAAATCAAAATGAAGACTACGTATCGCATATCAGTGTGATGTTTTTTAAAAATTTTAAAGATCCCTTGCACTCACTGACCACAGAGACTTCTAAGGAAAGAAACACCCCCTTGGCTTGACCGGGCCTCTGTCAGAGCTTAAAGTGTGGTCAGTGATTCAGGCGCGGCATACACCCACTTACGCCTGCATACATTTTTGGTTGTTTCATTCCTTCTCTCCAATTGCTGTCCATGTTTTTCTACTGAACCCAGTCAAAGTCTGCCCATGTAGGCTTGTGTCCCTCTCCCAGAGAGAGCGATATGAGAAGGACTGGAGAGAAACATTCACATGTCCATCTCAGCCCACTCTTTGTCTGTGCAGTGACTGAGAAAGACATTTCTCCCTGAGTTCCACAGTAAAGCAAGCCGACCATGTTTGCTTTATCAGCCCAATATTTTTTTATGTAACCTTTTATTTAACTAGGCAAGTCAGTTTAGAACAAATAATTATTTACAATGATTGCCTACCCTGGACGACACTGGGCAAATTGTGAGCCGCCCTATGGGACTCTCAATCACGGCCAGTTGTGATACAGCTTAGCATCGAACCAGGATCTGTAATGACACCTCTTGCACTGAGATGCAGCCAAAATGTTGATATTGGTGACTCTGCAGACAGCAGTGTGGCTCTTTTGCAGAAGTTCTTAAATCTTGGCACACGTGTTCCTCCTCACACCCTTTGTGCACTAGCTGCACTCTTCAGTCTCCCAGTCCTGACCCTTACTTAGCCTTCCTCCCCACTCTTCAGTCTCCCAGTCCTGACCCTTACCTAGCCTTCCTCCCCACTCTTCAGTCTCCCAGTCCTGACACTTACCTAGCCTTCCTCCCCACTCTTATCACAGACTCCCTTTTGAAAACAACAAATAAAGGCTCTGCATGGTCAATCTGACGTCTGAAGTGGCCGTACAGCATTTACTGCAAAGCAGCCTCCAGTCTTCAGAGCTTTCATGCTTATGAAGGAGGTTGTCAAAGGAGTGAGTTTGTTTTTTATACAGGACGTACTGCCCCAACCTACTGTCAACCAATTATGTAAAAAAACAAATGAGGCACAGGCAGGTAGCGAGACCTAACCCCTCATCTGCTCCTAAGTGTTTTACACAGCCAGTTTGGGGAGGGGGTAATGTTTGGTGATATGGGGCAGCAGTTAACCCTCTGGCATCCCACAGTCCTTCTCAGTATTGGCATTCCTCTGGGGCCTTATAAACTGCAGGAGGTTCTCTATTATGGCAGCACATTGCCTGTATTCCTATGTAGTGTAGACTATTTTATAGTTAGGTATGATCAAACTGATTATGAATCAGTGTTCAATAATACCACCATTTAATTAGTTGCAACCGTTCATTATTCATCACGTATACAATACAACGGCACACATGCTTCCTTGTCTCTATTGCTATAGTGTCCATTATTATAGTGTCTAGCCATAGAGGCCATGGTCATATCAGGGCTGATATGGCCAGAGCTCTTTGGTCAACAGAATGTACTTGCATTGGCTGTAGATGAAACTCTTTTTGAAAGAGGTGAATACTAAGATGAGGCCCTTGGCTTATGTTGAATACCACTAAAGAAGACTATCTTCTGTTCCCCTATAGATGTGCTTTTACAGTATTTTGTGTTCTGTCTTGCAGAGTTTCTGCCACGCCAGCACCGTCTCCCTCCCCGAAAGCCTGCTCTTTGTGTCCACCCTGGATGGGAACCTACACGCCGTCAGCAAGAAATCAGGCTCTATCAAATGGACGCTGAAAGAGGGTAAGGAAGAAGAGGAGAGTCCTGAGTAATTCACTAGCGCCTTTGTTTGTCTCTATCAATCTTTAGCTGCTGTTTGAGTTACACCTGTGAAACAAAGTGCCATTGTTGTTCCACAAGGATCACAATCGAGACCCCTTTAGTTTGTGAAAGTGAAGACGAGCTCTATTTCGTCTTTTGTTGAATGGTGGAAACCAGATTCAGAGCAGAAACATTATTTTCAGAAGTAATCACACAGTGTACGAGGCAGTGGGAAGAATGCACGTGTCGGCCTACTTTTTTTTACCTCCGCTGCGTATCATTGCATGTACTAATACTGTAATTACAGCTATTGAGGTACTGAATGGTTAGAGAAATCAACACTGCTCTAGTGAGCGTGGGAGTAGGCTGTCGATCATAAACTATGGTAACTGTGTTATTCTCATAAAGGGATGTATTGACAGATTATTTTTCACTGTGTAAATGGCATTTTTGAGGCATTTCTGGGTTTAGATAATGGTGGGTGTTTTCACTGTATTCTCTGCTCTCCCGGCGCATGAGTAAATGCAGTGAACTCTTTGCTCACGCATGCTAACCTGGTAATCATTAACCTGGAGAGAGTGGGACAGATATAGCCTTTAATCGTGGTCAGCCATAATAGACAGGGGTGAACTGCTCTGCTGTATTTCTATTTCTCTTGTTTTTGTTCTACTTTTGTTTTATAGTACTACTGATAATGATTACTGCGTTGTTGGAAGAGAGCTTGCAAGAAAGGCCTTTCACTGTACTTGCTTGTGCACATGACAATAAAAAAAAAACACATCTAAACATCCTGTATGAGGTTACATGGTCAGAATGAGCATTGGTATGATTAGCATACTAATGCAGGGTCTATTTACTAGAAGTCATGTAGCTAGGCTAGTAACGTTACTGAAACTCCATTTTGGATTCAAGGTGAACAACAAATGCAAACCGTATCAGATGGGCTGAATAACAGGGAAACGGATCACAAATGGTTGACCTTTCATGTCAAACCAGCGAGTCACCTGATACTGTATAACATCATTAATAAACATGAGAATATGGAATTGGTCCCATCTGAGCCCTGTGTTTCCTCAAAAGGCCCTTTTAATATGAACATGGACAGGGATAGCACCAGGTCGCCTTTCTCAAACATCTGCTGTCTTCCCTGAAGCCTAACTAACTAAAGCCCACATCCAGGAGGTAGGCAGGTCTTCCCTGATGCCTAACTGACTAAAGCCCACAGAAGGAGCCTGGAGGGAGGTAGGAACTTGTCACTCAGGCCCAGCAGGTAGGATCCAACCCAGGGTTGGCATGGGTCCCATCCCTGGTGTGTCCTTTTTATGGGGCCAAACCACGCCCACAAGCAACCTAGCAACATTCAAAGCCGTGCTGATTGGTTAGAGTTCGGAGATACTGATTAAGTAAATACGCGGAAGATAGCTGAAGAGGAATCCCCGCGAACTGGGAGTTCGTAGTTTGCTCGTGCCTGCCATGCCACGAACCGCGGGAGTTCCGCGGCTTCGTTTGGAAATTATCTTAACTTAAAGGCAAGCAACAAGTAGATGGCTGTAGATGGCTAACATTACATTATTGTCAGTAATGGTGAATGAACGGAGCTAGCATCTCGTTTAGTTGCGTACCAGCACAAATGTAATGTAGCTAAGTATCTCAATAGTCATTTTGTAAACACTTCGAACTCCTAGTGTGGTCAACTACTAGACAGCTTCAACCCAATCGGCGATGTAAGCTAGCGATAACACTTGATATAAGTCACATCTTACTTATCTCCAAAAACAATTAAACTATCCATGATGTCAATGCTATCCATCTGGTCAATCAGGCTGGTTGCAGTCACTAACTAAAAAGCTACATAGTTAAATGCAACTTCATATCCAGATTCAGGGGAAATGCAAAGTATGGATGGCAATGTTTTGGAGGCGATTCTGTCTGTAGCGTTTGTTCTTTTAAAACGCAGGAACAACTGAACTCTGACCAATCAGCGCGGCTTTGAATGTTGCTAGGATAAATGGTAGGCCTGGATAAAACGATGCATCGCTGTCTTGACCCTGCTGCACCTACCAGTGACATTTATGACACACCGGCCAAGTATACTCGTTCATACAACAACACACACATTAATAGTCAGTGTGTCCTCCCAAACAGTTACGCTATCAGGTGAGGTGCATATTCAGTGAAGGGAAAGAACATTGAGGTCGGAACACGGCTCTCTCGTTACAAATGGAGAAAACACACAGATCCACAAAGAATTCAAAAACAAACTCAATTTTGATAAACTCTCATATCTACTGTGTGAAATAACACAGTGTGCCATCACAGCAGCAATATGTGTGACCTGTTGCCACAAGAAAAGGGAAACCAGTGAAAAACAAACACCATTGTAAATACAACCCATATTTATGCTTATTTATTTTCCCTTCTGTACTTTAACCATTTGTACATTGTTACAACACTGTATATATACGTAATATGACATTTGTAATGTCTTTATTCTTTTGAAACTTCTGTATGTGTAATGTTTACTGTTAATTTGTATTGTTTATTTCACTTTTGTATATTATCTACCTCACTTGCTTTGGCAATGTTAACACATGTTTCCCATGCCAATAAAGCCCCTTGAATTGAATTGAAAACGTTCTACTAAAAAATATACACATCTCCTGCATGGTCGTCTGTAAAAGATGTCATCACACAATTGGCCTACCTGTGTAAACGCAGTTCCAGGTAAACCACCCAGCACAGACCTCTGCCAGTCAGAGCAGAGGTTCCACCTGGCTGACCTTGTGGACGCTGCCGCTGTGTGTGTTTGTCTAGTAGTAATGTCATTACGCCCTGGTCCCTGTGTGCCAGTTTGGCAGGGTGGCCTGGGTGCTGTATCACATTCAGTGGGGTGCGACATTACAGGACATTCAGATAGTAATATATGACCGGCATCTTTATCATGTAGAATAGGGAATCATGTCCGCTCTATACAATACATTTCTAGCTGCGAAGTTCAGAATAAGACCTGGGCCTTTACAGTGAGTATTAATGTGTCCCCTGTGGGCTACTGGCCACTGTTTATTTAGGCTATACTGTTGTCATTAGCTAAATAAGGGGCGTTGGCCTCTTATCAGTTAGGACAAGTGTGGTTTAAGGAGACGCTTAACCTGAGACCAACAATGCAGGGGTCGATGCTGACCATTTTTACAAGGAGCATGTGTGGCGTAAGTTGAAAAATATAGGCGCACACAAAGATTAATTTAGGAGCAAAATTTAAAAAAATTGCGATATTAAAGCTGGATCCTTAATTCTTCCTTTCTCAAGATCAGAGAGTGAAAGGTCCCTGACCTTAAAGTTTTCAGTAAACCTGAGTTAATTCTGTGTTTGGGAGTAATCGTTTATGAACTGAAGAACTATGGGGTTTATATTCAAACAGGAAAGACAGCAGTGTAGTGGTTCATATTGTGTACTGTATACATGCTGCTGATTCTTGATCAACCGGTACTGTCATCATTTGTAGTGTACTATTCATGGCACTGATGACTGAACGGCACATTTTCTTCCGTTTTCTTCTGTGGACAGATCCTGTTCTGCAGGTTCCAACGCATGTGGCGGAGTAAGTATCCTGAAGAATGTGTGTGTTTGTCAGTTTTTGTGTGCGTGTGCGAGTCTGTCAGTTTGGGTGTCATAGTGTATTGAGTGCAACAGGAAATTGAACACAATGTGCTGAGCATGCATAACTGTTTTTTGTCCTGTTCTGCTTGAGCAATAAGACTACTCTATTCAAAATACAACCGGGTTCATTGATGACTGATCTGACAATGTGTAAGCCCTATCCAACAATCAAATCCAACTTTATTTAGGCCTATAGTGCACAGGTGTCATAGCACACTTCACCTTGAATTATGTATGATCTGTCAGAGTGTTAACATTCTCTACCCCATCTCTCTCTCTCTCGCCGTAGGCCAGCTTTTCTGCCTGACCCTAATGATGGCAGCCTGTACTCTCTAGGAGGGAAGAACAACGAGGGACTGACTGTAAGAGGAACCACTGAACACCCATATTAGACTAACAGGGTCACCCCTCACTAGAGAGGAACCACTGAACCCCCTTATTAGACTAACAGGGTCACCCCTCACTAGAGAGGAACCACTGAACCCCCTTATTAGACTAACAGGGTCACCCCTCACTAGAGAGGAACCACTGAACCCCCTTATTAGACTAACAGGGTCACCCCTCACTAGAGAGGAACCACTGAACCCCCTTATTAGACTAACAGGGTCACCCCTCACTAGAGAGGAACTGACAGTTTCCTCTTTCTCTAGAAGGCCTCTGCATATCTGCCAACCACAGGTGATAAGCAAGTCACGCAAAACATGTAGTGCACATAGGTGTGTGTGTGCGCGCACATCATATTTCTGTTTGGCGTGGTTGTAGTAGCAGAGTCTGTGTGAGATTGTGAGTGAGTATGTGGTTTGTGATGAAATGGCATTGCTCAACATTGACCCCTTGATATTGATACACTCACAGTAAACATGCTTATGAGTGGGCCAATGGACATTTCCCTGCTTTCCACAGAAACTGCCTTTCACCATACCTGAGCTGGTCCAGGCGTCACCCTGCCGCAGCTCTGACGGGATCATCTACATGGGTAACTCTTCCAGCTCTCAGACCTGGAGTATATGACGACACACACACCCTGACATGACATGTAGACATTTAGAACAGACCAGGAACAGTTTGGACTACGTTGTCATGGTTATCTACTCTACCAAGCGGAACTACCGTTCAATTTCCCGATCAGGCTGACCTCTAATGAATGAATATAATCTTGTTAGAACTAAACAACGTTCTACTACATTTCCATTCCTTTCACCTCACGGTCATCATAACTCCTGCTCCTTTGAATATACTGCGGCACGAAGGCGTGACCGTAATCTAACCTATCTACCGTGCCATTGTTCAGCGGAGAAAATGGATGTCATGTTTCTTAGTCCTGTAGAAGTTTTCACACCCATTCACTGAAGCCACTGCGAGCACAAAGGGAGAATTTTCTGTGTTAATTGTCAAACCTGTTGGCCAATGGCAATTTTCACCTTACATTGTGCTAGACAGACAACCGTAATCTTCAGTCTAAAGCCGTCCTGCAAAGTCAGTTTGAGGAGCAGCTCAGCCAACAACATCTTACTCACGGGTGGGGCCACCAGCACTGCAGATGGGACACAGTTTCGTAATCCATCAGGCGTTGTTATTACAGTCCAGCCAGAATAACGATTAGTGTCACTCCCTTCACCAACACAATAGGGAGACAGTGCACTACCAGGGCATGGGGTGTTTTTAATAAGACTATAGGTAGGTTAACACCCATTACCCCCTGGGAGAATGCTGGGTGCTTGTCTAGCCCACCTTTACTTAACTGAGGTTGCCCGCCCTCTGTCCCTCCCATTCACTCAAAGTATAATAAGCATAATAAACAACTCGGATTGAATGTGGTTCAACTGCATGTATGGCTCTGCTTTCAGACCAGAGACCAGTATGTTTTTACAATGTTATTAGGCTGTCTGCTCTGTGTTTCCTAGTGCTGGGTGATGTGGCCTAAAAAGAACCATGCATAATAAGGATTCACTTCTTGTAGCAGTCATTATAGAGCATTAACACGGGTCTCATACACATTCTCTCAATTACAAGCCCCCGTGTTAGTGAGTATCCAGCTAATATTTATATTTCAAGTTTAGCTAACTTGGATCTATTTGGTAGTTGACTAGATAGAACAGTTGAATTGTTATGAACACACCCTTCTGTCCGTCTCCAGCTGTTTGAACAGCATGCTAGCCAGATGTTGAAATCAAGTGGCCTATCTAGAATGAGAATGAGTTGCCAATTCCGTATATATTTGTGTTTTTATACTTATTGCATATTTATTAAAACACAGACTAGACAGCTTGAATAATAGGCGCTTGGCTAAAATGCTCCTAGTGGTACGCAATTCCACGTGCGACTGAAACTGAGCATGAAAAGGAGACGAGACCAAAAAGACACGAGAAGTGGACATAAACTCCCATACAAACAAATGAATTCAATATATGTCACCCAGCCCTATTGTGTCCATGTGTTTGTGTCCTCATGATGTCCTTATGTCTGTCTTTGTATCACTTTGTGTGTATGCGCAGGTAAGAAGCAGGACCTGTGGTACGTGGTGGACCTGTTGACAGGGGAGAAGCAGCAGACCCTCACTTCCTCCTTTGCTGAGATGCTGTGTCCCTCCTCCTCCCTGCTCTACCTGGGACGCACAGGTAGGCACGTGTAGCCCAGCCTACACCTGGCTGGCTTGGGGTCTAAACATCTCCATGGGATATTCATTATTCACTTCTCCCCCTTAAGCCACTGGGCCTCCCGGGTGGCGCAGTAGTTAAGGGCGCTGTACTGCAGCGCCAGCTGTGCCAGGCTCTGTCGCAGGCTCTGGGTTCGCGCCCAGGCTCTGTCGCGACCGGGAGGTCCGTGGGGCGACGCACAATTGGCCCAGCGTCGCCCGGGATAGGGAGGGCTTGGCCGGTAGGGATATCCTTGTCTCATTGAGCACCAGCGACTCCTGTGGCGGGCCGGGCGCAGTGCACGCTAACCAAGGTTGCCAGGTGCACAGTGTTTTCTCCGACATTGGTGCAGCTGGCTTCCGGGTTGAATGCGCGCTGTGTTAAGAAGCAGTGCGGCTTGGTTGGGTTGTGTATCGGAGGACGCATGACTTTCAACCTTCGTCTCTCCCGAGCCTGTACGGGAGTTGTAGCGATGAGACAAGATAGTAACTACTAAAAAAACAATTGGATACCATGAAAAAGGGGTAAAATAAAAAAGCCACTGGGCAATCCCTATGAGGTTCAGTTAGGCCCAGGCTCATAGAGATGTGTTCTGTCTATTCGATTCTATGGATAGACCCGTTTGCCCCCAACCCCTGTCCCCTCTACATCCCTGGCTTCACCTGGTCAGCCCTACCTATCCTTTCCCCACAGTCCCAAATCTACTTACTTAATCTCCATAGGTATCTTATCTCCAGTCTGTTTCTGACCGTTTGAGCAGACACATGCACATTTGTGGCCTGCTGGAGGTCATTTTGCAGGGCTCTGGCAGTGCTCCTCCTTGCACAAAGGCGGAGGTAAGCGGTCCTGCTGCTGGGTTGTTGCCCTCCTATGGCCTCCTCCACGTCTCCTGATATACTAGTCTCCTGTCTCCTGGTAGCGCCTCCATGCTCTGGACACTACGCTATCCCAGCTAATTTGTTTGTACTGTCTAAAGGCATCAGCATGCTGTTCAGCTGGCAGCTAGCCGAAGTCAGCTAGGCGAACCGAACTTGTGTGCTCACATACTCCCTTAAAAGACATTCGCTTGAAAAACTAGAAAAAAGCAGCTGTTGTACTATTAGTCCATTTTTGAGACAGCGTAGTCAGTGTACACTTCCTCAAAATAGTCCGAATTAATCTAACTCAAGGAATCTGTCATTCATTTTTACGTTTTTTTGTCAAGGTCTTTGTTGCCCAATTTTGAATCTAAGATGTTTGGTGCATTATTTCTCAATGAAACAATGTGTTTGAAAATGAGTCGTCGCTCGTCGAATGACAACAGACTTTATTGAAGAATCCCTACTGTTGACCAATCTCAGACGAAGGGGCGTAGACTTCGGCTACCGACTTCGTCTTGCGTCCAGACAGAAATGTGTGTGCCCAAACACTCAAAAACCCTCACTGAAGTCCAAAACAAACGAAAACGTCACAAAATGTAATCATATATGCACAAACTCTTCTGAACTGTTTCAGCTGGGGAGCATGCGGACGCCTCAACCCTCTCTGCTAATGGCACTTATGTAAAAGTCTGGCATCAACGCAAAGCCTCTTTTCAATTCAATTTCAATTTAAGGTGCTTTATTGGCATGGGAAACACATGTTTACATTGCCAAAGCAAGTGCAATTTCTCTCCCTCTGACATTTTAACCAGGATCTTGTTGTACTGGGTTTAATTTTCCACATCCTCATTCACATCCCCTTTACAGACATGGGATCAGCTCCCCTCCCCCAATCCGAACCTTAAGCATTAGAGGGGAAAATGTGAATCTGATCAGCGATTAGGGGCAACTTTACTGCCTTGGAAATGCTACTCTACTTCATGCCCATTTGTACTCCCAGTTATTACTGTGGTGATCTGTCATACCCTGTGTCCTATGGCATCCGCTTAATTTTGATGTCACTTTAGATTACTTGTGTGTGGCTTGTTGTAGATATTTATGGCGGTTGTAAAGGTCAGGCTGCCAGGGCAGCAGTCCAGGAAGTATAAATGCTTTGAGACATGGAGACGTGGGATACCTCTGTCAGGGGAACATGAATTTGGCCAGTGTTGTCACCATAGCTGTATAGTTGTAATGAGCGCTCTCACCATTTCTTCCCAAAGCACAATATTTACATTTTTTACATTACATTTAAGTCATTTAGCAGACGCTCTTATACAGAGCGACTTACAAATTGGTGCATTCACCTTATGACATCCAGTGGAACAGCCACTTTACAATAGTGCATCTAAATCTTTTAAGGGGGGGGGGGGATGAGAAGGATTACTTTATCCTATCCTAGGTATTCCTTAAAGAGGTGGGGTTTCAGGTGTCTCCGGAAGGTGGTGATTGACTCCGCTGTCCTGGCGTCGTGAGGGAGTTTGTTCCACCATTGGGGGGCCAGAGCAGCGAACAGTTTTGACTGGGCTGAGCGGGAACTGTACTTCCTCAGTGGTAGGGAGGCGAGCAGGCCAGAGGTGGATGAACGCAGTGCCCTTGTTTGGGTGTAGGGCCTGATCAGAGCCTGGAGGTACTGAGGTGCCGTTCCCCTCACAGCTCCGTAGGCAAGCACCATGGTCTTGTAGCGGATGCGAGCTTCAACTCACCATGGGTTGAGGGTCCTGCTGAGTTTAGTTTCACTACTCTGGCATATCCTACATGTTCTAGGCTACAGTATGTGATGTTGTCCCTTCCCCAGAGTACACTATCACCATGTACGACACCAAGAGTAGAGAGCTCCGCTGGAATGCCACCTACTTCGACTACGCCTCCACGCTGCCTGACGACGACACCAGATACAGTAAGCCATGCTTTTATATCTCTCGATAGCGACAGTGAAGGTAGGCTATGTATGTGAGAGACTGAGTTGTTTGAGACCTGCTGTCTGGTAGGGCTGTGATGATGCCAGTATCACAATATATTTTCCATGGCAAAAATGAAAACAGGAAGCAGATGTAACTCTTTGGTCCTGTAAAAACTGCTGGATGTAACATATTGTGTGCTATAGCTTGGAAAATAAATGTGTGAATCTGGATGACAACAATGTTTGTTTCAAACATCAGGGCTGTTTTCCTAAAGAAGTTAAATCCGCTTCGTGTTTTTGTTTCCTTGCCATGATACTAACGAGTATTGTGTTACTGATATCGTCCTGCTCTCTGGTTGAAAGCATTTCTCATAGGACATAGATCCAGGGAGATGATTTTCTACTGGCATTATCCTCACAACATATTACTATTGAACATCATCCAATATCAAAGGAAACTAATATTAAATACACTGCTCAAAAAAATAAAGGGAACACTAAAATAACACATCCTAGATCTGAATGAATGAAATATTCTTATTAAATACTTTTTTCTTTACATAGTTGAATGTGCTGACAACAAAATCGCACAAAAATGATAAATGGAAATCAAATTTATCAACCCATGGAGGTCTGGATTTGGAGTCACACTCAAAATTAAAGTGGAAAACCACACTACAGGCTGATCCAACTTTGATGTAATGTCCTTAAAACAAGTCAAAATGAGGCTCAGTAGTGTGTGTGGCCTCCACGTGCCTGTATGACCTCCCTACAACGCCTGGGCATGCTCCTGATGAGGTGGCGGATGGTCTCCTGAGGGATCTCCTCCCAGACCTGGACTAAAGCATCCGCCAACTCCTGGACAGTCTGTGGTGCAACGTGGCGTTGGTGGATGAAGCGAGACATGATGTCCCAGATGTGCTCAATTGGATTCAGGTCTGGGGAACGGACGGGCCAGTCCATAGCATCAATGCCTTCCTCTTGCAGGAACTGCTGACACACTCCAGCCACATGAGGTCTAGCATTGTCTTTCATTAGGAGGAACCCAGGGCCAACCGCACCAGCATATGGTCTCACAAGGGGTCTGAGGATCTCATCTCGGTACCTAATGGCAGTCAGGCTACCTCTGGCGAGCACATGGAGGGCTGTGCGCCCCCCCCAAAGAAATGCCACCCCACACCATGACTGACCCACCGCCAAACCGGTCATGCTGGAGGATGTTGCAGGCAGCAGAACGTTCTCCACGGCGTCTCCAGACTCTGTCATGTCTGTCACGTGCTCAGTGTGAACCTGCTTTCATCTGTGAAGAGCACAGGGCACCAGTGGCGAATTCTCTGGCAAATGCCAAACGTCCTGCACGGTGTTGGGTTGTAAGCACAACCCCCACCTGTGGACGTTGGGCCCTCATACCACCCTCATGGAGTCTGTTTCTGACCGTTTGAGCAGACACATGCACATTTGTGGCCTGCTGGGGGTCATTTTGCAGGGCTCTGGCAGTGCTCCTCCTTGCACAAAGGCGGAGGTAGCGGTCCTGCTGCTGGGTTGTTGCCCTCCACGTCTCCTGATGTACTAGCCTGTCTCCTGGTAGCGCCTCCATGCTCTGGACACTACGCTGACAGACACAGCAAACCTTCTTGCCACAGCTTGCATTGATGTTCCATCCTGGATGAGCTGCACTACCTGAGCCACTTGTGAGGGTTGTAGACTCCATCTCATGCTACCACTAGAGTGGAAGCACCGCCAGCATTCAAAAGTGACCAAAACATCAGCCAGGAAGCATAGGAACTGAGAAGTGGTCTGTGGTCACCACCTGCAGAACCACTCCTTTATTGGGGGTGTCTTGCTAATTGCCTATAACTTCCACCTGTTGTCTATTCCATTTGCACAACAGCATGTGACATTTATTGTCAATCAGTGTTGCTTCCTAAGTGGACAGTTTGATTTCACAGAAGTGTGATTGACTTGGAGTTACATTGTGTTGTTTAAGTGTTCCCTTTATTTTTTTGAGCAGTGTATGATTCTCCTCTCTCTCCTCACGTTTCTCTCCCTCTCCTCACATCTCCATCTCTTTCCCTCTCTACCTCTTTCTATATATGTGTATTGTCCACCTCACGTCATCTTTCACATAGTTGCAATGATGCAATCCGTACACCCAGTTTACGTAACCCCCTCCTCTCCCCCTCCCCTTATAGAGATGGCCCACTTTGTCTCCAATGGTGACGGGCTGGTGGTGACAGTGGACAGTGAGTCGGGTGACGTCCAGTGGATCCAGAATTACAACTCCCCCGTGGTGGCCATGTACATATGGCAGCGCGAGGGCCTGCGCAAGGTGCCTCTCACCAACGTCGCTGTGGAAACGCTGCGCTACCTCACCTTCATGTCAGGCGAGGTGGGCCGCATCACACAGTGGAAGTATCCCTTCCCCAAGGAGAAGAAGCCCAAAAACAAGCTCATGTAAGTAGACTGTGTGATCGACAGTGGCTTCCCTTTAGTTACTCAGCAATGGAGGCACAACCCTGACTTAAGAAATGACTTTGTAGGTGTCTTATGCTTTCATAGAAAAACACAGACAATTGGATGAAACTTTTTCATTGTCACTTGTGTCCATTTTACCCTCATGTCATTGTTTTTCTATAGTAAATACCCCCAGGGGTGGGTATTTTGAAGTGTAGAGCTGACTACTGTTTTAGCTTGAACTTTCATGCAAATCTTCCCATAGCCATGGGCATTGAATGTGCATACACATATATTCTGCAATTTTGAAAATCGCAACAAATAAAGAAAACCCCTTGAATGAGCAGGTGTTTCTAAACTTTTGACTGGTACTGTATATATTTGCATATCTGGGTTGAGGATTCTGTCCTTATGTTTTAGGAATAGAAGCCCCACCCTTTTCTATAAACTATGTTGATTGGTTTCTACCAGCTCCATTCTATGCTCAGCAAGACTCCCAAGCAGAGCCTCTCCCCTTTAGCATTTGCCACAGCATTTCTGCCAAGACCATTCTCCTTTGACTTCTGTTGAATTAGTTTCACGCTTATTTAGCCACTTCCTTCTCTCTTATGATTAATTAAATAATTTACTCAGAATCTCTGTTTTCCTTCAAGGCATTTATTTTGTTAACAGGGGTCCCTTTTGAAAATGCTTTAACTGAACTCTTGAAGTCTCACAAGTAATTTATGATGGGTTGAGTAAGTTGATTTTGCAAGCAGCACGTGTTACGGTTGATCTCCCCATCCTGAGAACAGGGGTTGGCCCCATCTCGTGTTAGAGCTTTGATATGCATTCCAGGGCTCTGAATCATTGATGGGGTGTATTGAAGATCTCTTTATATCTATGTTTGATGATTGCATGAGCCAGTGGTGGTGTAGTCAGGACTTGTAGAGGTGTTTCATTTGTTCATAAAGTGATACATATCTAACCAACACAGGTGGACTCTTTCAGTCATGGTTTCACAATACAGTTCTGTACTTCTATTTACACCAGCTTTCAGAAGAAAGGAGAAATAATAGTTTCAGTGGGTGATCTTGTAGTGTGTGTGTGTGAAATTGTCTGTTTGTAACCAATAGTGCAGTTTTCTGACTCAAGTCAAAGCGGTCTACAGTATAATAGAGAATCTCCCTATTCTAAATGTCCTGGTTGAGGTAGACTATTAGGCTTCTCTTCCTTGTTTAAAGCTAACATTAAGACTATCTTGTTCTGTTGTCTTCACAGGGCCACACTCTACGTAGGCAAGTACTCCACCAGCCTGTACGCATCGCCCTCCCTGGTGCATGATGGGGTCACGGTCGTGGTGAGTGGCACTAGGCTCTTCTGTGTTAGAACAAAATGTGACATTCCGTCTAGAATCTAGAACATCATCAAACAACTGGAAGCTTCTGGGACCTGATCTCGTAGACTTAGCCCAAGATCAAAGATGTGAGTTAAAAGTCACAGGGACCTGCAATAGTGTTGGTTTGATTGTTTACCTGACCACAACCCAGGTCACAATCCCCTCAGGCCTGGGTCCCTGCAGCACAGAGGAACATGAGATAGTATCAGCAAGACCCCTTATTTCTATCTATTTACAATAAGATGTTGACATTAATTTGACGTAATCCGTTTGATATTGACATCCCACTTATTTCAGTTTCCTTCTAAGTAGTAAAGGATGGATTTAGTTTCTGTCAATATTTAACAACATTAAACTACATGTGGACACCCCTTCAAATGAGTGGATTCAGCTTTTTGAGTGCTGAAGCGTGTAGCGCATAAAAATCACTTGCCCTCGGTTGCAACACTCTCTACCGAGTTCCACACTGCCTCTGGAAACACAAGCCTAAGGTCACCATGTGCAATGCCAAGCGTCGCTGGAGTGGTGTAAATCTCGCCGCCGTTGGACTCTGGAGCAGTGGAAACCTGTTCTCTGGAGAGATGAATCACGCTTCACCATCAGGCAGTACAACAGATGAATGTGGATCTGGTGGATGCCAGGAGAACTCTACCTGCCTGAATGCATAGTGCCAACTGTACAGTTTGGTGAAGGAGGAATAATGGTCTGGGGCTGTTTTTCATGGTTCAGGCCCCTTAGTTCCAGTGAAGGGAAATCTTAACGGTACAGCATACAATGGCATTCTAGATGATTCTGTGCTTCCAACTTTGTGGCAACAGTTTGGGGGAAGGCCCTTTCCTGTTTCAGCATGACAATGCCCCAGTGCACAAAGCGAGGTCCATACAGAAATGATTTGTTGAGATCCGTGTGGAAGAATTTAACTGGGCTGCACAAAGCCCTGACCTCAAACCCATCGAACACCTTTAGGATGAATTGGAACGCAGACTGCGAGCATCAGTGCCTAATCGTCCAACATCCGTGCATAATGCTCTTTTGGCTAAATGGAAACAAGTCCCTGCAGCAATGTTCCAACATCTAGTGGAAAGCCTTTCTAGAAGAGTGGAGGCCGTTATAGCAGCAAAGGGGGGACCAACTCCATATTAATGCCCATGATTTTGGAATGAGATGTTCGATGAGCAGGTGTCCACATATTTTTGGCCAGGTAGTGTATATTAACATTGAACTACTTAGTACTTGAAAAGGATGTCAATCACTAGGTGACTTCCCTAGTTTAAAAAAAGGTTCCATAATCTAGTGGTTTGTGTGTCTCCTGTAGCCCCGCGGCAGCACCTTCCCCATGCTGGAGGGTCCTAACAGCCAGGAGGTAGCAATGGAGGAGGAGTGTGTGATCACCTCCAGGACCAGCGTCAAATTCAACTCTGCTCTGAGGGAACGCAACCGCATCAACTTCATGAGGAACCACCTGCTCCTCATAGGTAGAGAACACTCCTCTTGTGCATTTTCCCCTCCCCAGTGTCTACCTTGTGTTATTATAGTGCCCTCTGCTGGATGCTCAGTTAGTTCTCAAATGTGGAGCACAAGCATTGTCCAAGTCCATACACTTCAATGCAGTTGTGGCTGTAGAATAAGGATGGAAGTTGGTTTTCAGTGATGTCAGCATGATAATGATTTAAGAATATGTTATAGATGTTATTACACACACTGTAATATCATCATAGTGATGATGCTGATGCTGGTTGGATGCGTTTCTCTCCCAGGTCATCATGAGACGCCTCCTGATGCCCATAACAAGATCCTGGAGAAGTTCCCTGACAGTATCCCACGCCAGCAGGGCAATGTCATCCCCCCCACCACAGAGAAGACCCTAGAGGAGGTGTGTGTTTCAGTCCTTCAGCATGCCAACTAACCTCTCCTCTTTGATTTGAATTTGTTGGGGTATAAAAAATATCTTCTCCCTCGTCCTCCCCTAGAAGGTGAATGAGAGTGACATGGGAGAAGGCCCCACTGTGGGCCCCAGCCCCCCGGCGGTCACCTCCATCCAGGAGCAGCCGGGGCGAACCTCACAGGTGAGGGTGGAGGCCCCTGTGGACTCTATGCTTAAAGACATGGCCACCATCATTTTCAGCACCTTCCTCCTGGCTGGCTGGGTAGCCTTCATCATCATCTACCCCAAGGTGAGGGAGCACTGACACCTAGTGGTGATCTGGTGTATGGCTGTTACTACCTGGCTGTACAGATTGTCAGTCAACAAGCTGAACATGAGTGATGAAAATGTATGAAGTAAAGCCACAGTTTAGTTCCAATATGATGGTAGCCTCTGTGTTAAATGTAGGAAGCCACAGTTAGTTCCTGTAAAATGGTAGGCTCTGTGTTAAATGTAGGAAGTAAGGCCACAGTTTAGTTCCAATATGATGGTAGCCTCTGTGTTAAATGTAGGAAGCCACAGTTTAGTTCCAGTATGATGGTAGGCTCTGTGTTAAATGTAGGAAGTAAGGCCACAGTTTTGTTGAAATGCTGAGTTATGGATATAACACAAACCTGACTTGAACACTATAGCTCACTTATACATGTACTTCTGGTTTACACACACCCTCTATTCTCCATCTCTCCTCTCCCAGAGTGTTCACAAACAGCAGCAGCTGCAGCATGAACAGTTCCAGAGGCAGTTGGATGAGCGGCTGGATCTCCTGAGGAGACAGCCGTTCTCTCCCCCAGGGACCGACCTGCCCCTGCTGGCCCTGGACGCTGACTCAGACCACAGCAGTCCCAATGGCACCCCCCGTGCATCCAACCACTCCAACCTGTCTGTGCCCGAGCTGGGCAGCTCCGCCAACGAGCACGAGGACGGAGGTATGGAGGACACAAGTGGATACACACATTGATAAAGACAACACACATTGATGCGCACACAATTACTCACTCACACACTTACAGTAGGTCTAGCACTGCTCTGTTCATCTTGATGCCTGGCAATTGTTTTGAAAAGGAGAGAAGAAACTCTTCTGATTCCAATATCTGATGTGCTTTTTTTATGGTTCATCAGATGAGGACTCCAACATGGTCAGAGTTGGAAAGATAACGTTCCGACCCAAAAATGTTTTGGGACACGGTGCAGAGGGAACCATCGTGTATAAGTAAGTCTCACCCCAGGCTAATGTATCTACATTTTGTAACAAAGTGAAATTAAAGTCAAGTGCCTTTTTGAGGCTGCTCAGTTAGTTGTTCAATCATCTCTACTCGTCATACAGACTCTCGAGAGTCTTTGGCCGCATCCCCATTATTTCTGTGCAAGTGGGAAGAGAATTGGGACACAACCTTAGTTTTTCATTTACTTTGATAAATGTTCAGTTTTACAAACATACAGACAAGAACTCAACCTTTCTTTGTAAAGTGTCTGTTTTGGAATGTTCTACTAATCTTCCCTTGCTCTGTCCACCAGGGGTCAGTTTGACAACCGTGCCGTGGCAGTCAAGAGGATCCTCCCAGAATGCTTCAGCTTTGCTGACCGTGAGGTGGACCTGCTGCGCGAGTCGGACGAGCACCCCAACGTCATCCGTTACTTCTGCACAGAGAGGGACCGGCAGTTCCAGTACATCGCCATAGAGCTGTGTGCCGCCTCACTGCAAGAGGTACTGCAGCCTCACTGACCACCAAACCAAGGGGTCTGCAACACCCGGCGCACAAGCCAAATGCGGCGCACAAGCCAAATGTATCTGGCCCTCCAAAGTTGTCTTAAGCCCTACAACACCCTCTCTCTTCCTGACCTTTCAGCTTACGCTCTCATTCATTTATTAATGAATTCATCCTCTTAAACTTGCTTCTTGTTACTTTTACTCACTCACTGCATACGGACTCTTTGTTTCCTCTTTCAGTATGTGGGGAGACAGGATTTTGATCGGCATGGACTGGAGCCTGTGATGCTGCTGCAGCAGACCATGTCAGGGCTGGCACACCTGCACTCCCTCAATATAGGTAATCATCACAAGATGTGCACCTCCACTAGGTTTTAATATAGGTTTTCATGAAGAACAGAAAGGTTCTTACCATACAGTAATATTTTCAATAAGATTCACAAGACTACTGCAGCTGGACTAGGTACAGTAAACATCTAAGATCTCCTAGGTTACAGGTTATTCTTCCAGTCTGATCTGATCTTCTCCACTCTTCCCGTCCCCAGTGCACAGAGACCTGAAGCCCCACAACATCCTGGTGTCCATGCCCAACGCCCACGGTCGGGCGCGGGCCATGATCTCCGACTTTGGCCTGTGTAAGAAGCTGGCGGTGGGCCGACACAGCTTCAGCAGGAGGTCCGGGGTGCCCGGCACCGAGGGGTGGATCGCCCCAGAGGTCCTCAGTGAGGACTGCAAGGACAACCCTGTGAGTGGTCCCTCTCTCTACTGGACACATGACTGGTCCTGATTTTACAGATAGCAGCTGTCATGAAACAAAAGCCTGTGTGACTGTCGCTGTCTGATACTAATTTAAATTGATGTGAATGCAGTTCACTGTTACATACTTATCTTGCCTTTATCAAAGACATTGATTGCTAACCATCAACAGAACGCCATTATTGAACTCCCAACCTCTCTCTCTCTTCCTCTGTAGACGTGCACGGTGGACATCTTCTCTGCAGGCTGTGTGTTCTACTATGTGGTGTCCTGGGGATGTCATCCCTTTGGCAAGTCTCTGCAGAGGCAAGCCAACATACTGCTGGGAGCCTACAGCCTGGACCAGCTACAGCCCCACAAACATGGTGAGGACATCACTTCCTGTTCTCAGACCCACAGGAAGGCGGTGAGGGGAAGTTGGTGTAGGATTGGTTTGATTTAAACCAGGATGTTGACTGTCTAAGAAACAGTTGTTTCTTGTTGGTAAGCATCAGTTCAGCCTTTGAAAGTACAAAGAGAGCAATAAAGTTTACATTGGACAGTTTTGGTAAAGGCAGTATTAGAGTTATTATAGACAGACGGGGTCCTGATGTTATTGCAATTTTGTTTAATGCAAACCCAAACATTGACAATCAGTTGTTTCACATCAGAGACCGCTGTTGTGGAAAAGTTGATCCAAAGATTAGGCAGAGACTAATTTATAATAGTGAATCTTTAATGCAGACGAGAAGCTGCTAGGTAGATCCCTCACTGAAGGAGCTCCAAGAGTAAATGGCTACATGTCCCTTATATAGTGGAAGGTAATAATACAATCATATTGTTACAAGTTATTTTATACAAGCAACAGTTCCAGAACACAATGGCCTTGTTATAGGGTGCAGACATAACAGGAGTTATGAAATGCATAACATCACAGTCCAACACAGAATAATAACATAACTCTTGAGAAGTGACAATAGCTCACCCCAATTCTGCCACAACACCGCCCCATAGTGACTGAGAGTGTTTGGTCTTGTCTTTCCCAGAGGACATCGTGGCCACAGACCTGATAGAACAGATGCTGAACATGGAGCCCCAGAGGAGGCCTTCTGCTGAGAGCGTGCTCAAACACCCCTTCTTCTGGAGCCTGGAGAAACAGCTGCAGTTCTTCCAGGTCACTATCAAATCCAATACTTTTCTAATTAAACTGTTCCACATAAATCAGTATAGCACGAAATGCAACTGTGAACGGAACATTTTCCAATAACGACATCTTCTTTTTTAAATAAAAACCCATATTTCATCTTGTTTCCCCTGTAGGACTTGAGTGACAGGATAGAGAAGGAGCCGCTGGACGGACCAATCGTAAGGCAGTTGGAGCGAGGGGGGCGGGCCGTGGTGAAGCTGGACTGGAGGGAACACATCACAGTGCCTCTACAGACCGGTAAGAGACTGGCCTGAGATCAGTTGTAGCAACAACCACATACCAGTCTTACAAGACTTTGTCCATGTCACTGGTAAAGAGACTGCTCCGAGTTCAGTTTTAACCCTACTACTATGCTAGTGCCTTTAATAAATTAAAGGGTACATATTTAATTAAGAAATGATGACCTACTACAGTTTTATACTGAAAACCTGATTAATAGTTGCCCAGTTAGGGTTAATGTTTCTCAAGTGCAGAAGAGATGTGAGTGTAGTCATTGATATAAAATGCAGTGACTGTGGATGTGGTTTGCATTTCCTGTCAATCCAGACTGCAGCATTTAGCTGAGCTCTTCTCAACCTGAAAGGCTGCTTTGCTTCCTGTTGAGTGTTCATCTGAATAGGGTTGTTTCATAGGGTTGTTCTAATCTTAATATGCCACTGTATGTGAAAGAAATGGTAAGGGAAGGTTTGCTGTGACTGTTGCATTCATGAGTTTTTCATTTGCATGTCAGTCATTTGTCTATTTAGCTCGTTGGTATGTTTTAGTTTTCATGCCTTGTGGAGAACTAGTCAGCTGAAGATTTCCTGACAGGTAGACTATATTTATAGGATATCGAACTTTAAACCAGGACATTGAGGTATTTCAATCTTGCTGTATTATGAGACTTTTAGGATAAATTATACATTTTAGGATAAATTATTAGAATGTACTGTGTGGATTACTCATTGCATGTATTTTCTCTTGGCAGACCTACGCAAATTCCGGTCGTATAAAGGAGGGTCTGTCAGAGATCTTCTCCGTGCCATGAGAAACAAGGTATGGGTGTCTTTCCAGCTAAATGATGCGTGTTTACCAGAGTTAGATGTCCGTGTATATGAATCCTTCTTCTTTTGTCCCTCCTTTAGAAGCACCATTACAGGGAGTTACCAGCTGAGGTCCAGGAGACTCTGGGCTCCATCCCTGATGACTTTGTCTCCTACTTCACCTCCCTTCCCCCACCTGCTGCGCCACACCTACCTGGCCATGCGCACCTGTGCCCACGAGAGGTCATTCCTTCCCTACTACTCCAGCTCAGAGCAGCTCTCCTGGATATGGACTCCCTACACACACCCCGAGACCACCCCCCCTGCAGACCACACGCCGCAGCCAGAGGAACCCACACCTCAAACACAGTACCCTCACAGCCTGATAAGGTGTCAAACACAGTACCCTCACAGCCTGAGAAGGTGAAGCCTGAGAAGGTGTTAAACACAGTACCCTCACAGCCTGAGAAGGTGTTAAACACAGTCACAGCCTGAGAAGGTGTCAAACACAGCACAGAGAAGGTGTCAAACACAGTACCCTCACAGCCTGAGAAGGTGTCAAACACAGTACCCTCACAGCCTGAGAAGGTGTCAAACACAGTACCCTCACAGCCTGAGAAGGTGTCAAACACAGTACCCTCACAGCCTGAGAAGGTGTCAAACACACTACCCTCACAGCCTGAGAAGGTGTCAAACACAGTACCCTCACAGCCTGAGAAGGTGTCAAACACAGTACCCTCACAGCCTGTGTCAAACACAGTACCCTCACAGATGGGTCAAAGCACAATTCCATCCACAGACCCCATACAGTCAGTGACCGGATCAGACTCTACACCCATACAGTCACTGTCAATCACAACAACCCCCCCACAGTCAGTGCCAACCACATTACCAGCAGAGCCAGTATCATCCACATCATTACCAGTCCAACCAGTACTGCCTACATCACCCTCATCCACACTGCCAGACCTGCCTCCACAGACAGTGTTGCCCTCAGAACCCCCCACACAGTCAGAAACCCCCCTTACAGATCCCATCCCACCTGAGCCACACATACTGCCAGTGCCACATCCAGCCACACCGGACACAGAGCCTGCCTGAGAGCCGATGAGGGGTGGTGGATGAGTGCTGCACAGAAGAGCATTGCCTTACGAGTGGACACATACTGGTGCTCTGTTGCTCTGTCCTGTGCTGGTGAGGACCAGGCCTGCAGTGCCTGGGAGCTGCCGACAGGGGGGAGCAGCAGCCCAAACCAAGTGCCTTTCCTGCTCGACTGAGACAAAATGGCTCTGAATGGAATCGTCCCAATGTCCCTCGAAGCATCAAGAAGCCAGGGCTGAAATGAACTAGTGGGGGCTGTAATGTGTAGTACAGAGAGAATCTGTTTTATTTGCAATGGAGTCCCTCCTAATGTCAAGTATTGTGAGGTATTCAAGTATTGTTGGGCACAAAATACTTGGCAAAGCAAGGGAGGAATTCTTCTGTTGATGTTGTTGAAAGACAAGTCGACAATGGTAGTTTTACTGTGGAATCTTATTTCTCTTAATGAGCCTATTCACTGTAAAGAGGTGTATATTATTGTATAGGTGATGACTTGATAATGACTATCATTGATAAATCATGGGATGTGGCCATTGTGCCTTTCTAAATAACACTGTGTTATGTATGTGAGCTCTGTGAGGGTAGATGTGTCTGGAATAGTTTTGCTTGCTGCTGCAGATGCTGCTTTTCTCTCTTGAATCAATACTATTTCAGTGCCCGTCTTCCTGTGCAGGCGAGGGCAGATGGTCCAAAGGGTGTTTGAACTAAACACTGGTAAAAGCATAATGTGTTTATCTTTTCTACTTTTAACTCTGATAGCTTTGTGCTGTACATAAGGCACAAGGCAATATGTGATCTGATTGTGTTTTTATTGCAGGACATCACCCAAAGTCTTGTTTGCTTGACCTCTGACTCACCAGGCCTTTACTAAAACTGGTTCAGCTACAAGTCATGCAGGATGATTACAGAAAACATTCACTTCACATTCTGGTTTTTGCTGTCAGAGGAATGGTGTTTTCTCATCCTAGCTTTGTTGAATGATGATCCAATGCAACATGTTTTATTCAATCATATTGTCTGTATAATGATTGGCAGTTAAATAGGTCTTCATTTATTACATTAATTAACTGTTAAGAGTTTGTTAATATTTGATTTTTTAAGTGGAATACATTTACTTCAGGTTTATTTTGTACTGTTCATTGTACATCAAAAACCCCAAGAATGTACAGTATGTTGTCTAATGCAAGCTGTTTAAAATTAAGTGAAGAGGGTTTTGTGCAAAAGTGAACAGTAAATCTTTTGCAGTCTCGCCTGACGATGCCTTTTACTGTTAAGATTTCATTTCTAACATGCCATCCTGAATGCAAGAATAGTTTGTTTTATGATATTCCTTTTTCAGTTTTGCATGTCTCCTTTTGCCAACATGTCTGCCATTGTTGGAGTGAAAATGCCAAATTAAATCAGCATTAATATCTGTTACTGTGTTAGTTTGCAGATATTTTGAGCTTGTGGAACTAATGCTGCATTCATAACCAAGTGGGAAGGTGGTATTTACCATATACTGACTGGGAAAATCCACTTGAACGCACCTACAACTTCTAATTACTAGTGGGAAACTCATCGATCATCCCTGATCTCGGCTTCTCCCACATGCTGACCTCTGACAACACCTACGAAGGAAGAGACTTCACCAACAGCAGTTTCGGCAGTTAAATGTAGCACAACATTTATAAAAAGCAATCTATTAACATTTTTTAACTTGAATTTGTTAACAACCATGAAAGCTGTACTTTTAGTTGGTGAATTATGATTTGGTGTAACAATGTATGCAGACCCTTTTCTATGCAACAGCCTCCTATGTGTGTTTACCTGATTTAGATGTCTGTGTATATGAATCCTTCTTTTGTCCCTCCTATAGAAGCACCATTACAGGGAGTTACCAGCTGAGGTCCAGGAGACTCTGGGCTCCATCGCTGATGACTTTGTCACCTACTTCACCTCCCGCTCCACACCTACCTGGCCATGCACACATGTGCACGAGAGGTCATTCCTTCCCTACTACTCCAGCTCAGAGCAGCTCTCCTGGATACGGACTCCCTACACACACCCCGAGACCACCCCCCCGCTGCAGACACACACGCCGCAGCCAGAGGAACCCACACCGTCAAACACAGTACCCTCACAGCCTGAGAAGGTGTCAAACACAGTACCCTCACAGCCTGAGAAGGTGTCAAACACAGTACCCTCACAGCCTGAGAAGGTGTTAAACACAGTACCCTCACAGCCTGAGAAGGTGTCAAACACAGTACCCTCACAGTCTGAGAAGGTGTCAAACACAGTACCCTCACAGCCTGAGAAGGTGTCAAACACAGTACCCTCACAGCCTGAGAAGGTGTCAAACACAGTATCCTCACAGCCTGTGATGGGGTCGAGCACAATTCCATCCACAGACCCCATACAGTCAGTGACCGTATCAGACTCTACACCCATACAGTCACTGTCAATCACAACAACACAACCATATTACCAGTATCATCCACATCCTTACCAGCCAAACCAGTACTGCCTACATCACCCTCGTCTACACTGCCAGACCTGCCCCCATGGACAGATGCCCACCCAGCCCTCAGAACCCTCCACACCCTCAGAAATCCCCCCTACAAATCCTGAACCACCAGTGCCACACAGGACACGGAGCCTGCCTGAAAGCCAGGTGATGGGTACGGCACAGAGGAGCGTTGCCTTGGGGGTTTAGGCTGGGTTTCTGTATAGCACTTTGTGACACCTGCGGATGTAAAAAGGGTGTTTTATAAATATATTTGATTGATTGCCTTACGAGTGGACACATACTGGGGCCCTGTGGCTCTTTCCAGTGCTTGTGAGGACCAGGCCTGCATTGCCTGGGACCTGCCGACGGGGCAGCAGCAGCCCAAACCAAGTGCCTTTCCTACTCTACTGAGACAAAATGGCTCAGGATGGAACCGTCCCAAGGTCCCCCGATGCATCAAGAAGCCAGGGTGGAAATGAACTAGTGTGGGCAGAGAGAACCTGTTTTATTTGCAATGGAGTCCCACCTTATGTCAAGTATGGTTGGGTACAAAATACTTGGCAATACAAGGGAGGAATTCTTCTGTTTATGTTGGAAGATTTAACAATGGTAGTTTTACTGTACAACGTTCCCTCAGTGAGCCTTTTCACTGTAAAGAGGTGTATATTTTTGTATACGTGACTACTTGATAATGACTTGATCAATGATAATCATATGTGGCCATTGTGCCTTTTTAAATAACACTGTGTTATGTATGTGAGCTCTGTGAGGTTAGATGTGTCTGGAATAGTTTTGCTTGCTGCTGCAGATGCTGCTTGACTCAGTACTATTTCAGTGCCTGTCTTCCTGTGCAGTCAAGGAGAGCTATTCCAAAGGGTGTTTGAACTGAACACTGGTAGAAGCATGTGTTTCTTTTCTACTTTTATCTTATCTCTGTTAGCGTTGTGCTGTACATCGGGCACAAATAAATATTTTTTAATTTTTTATTGCATGGCGTCAGCCGAAGTCTTGCTTGATCTCTTGATACACTAGGCATAACTAAAACTTGTTCGGCTACAAGTCATGATAAGATGATTACAATGTATTCCCTTTACATTCCGGGTTATGGGCTTGAGTTTTTTTGTCCATTCTTTGATGGAGGAATTATATTTATTTTCTCTCGTCTCATATTCCTTAATGAGGATCCAATGCAACATATTTTATTCAATCATATCCATTGTCAGTGAATAACATAATAGCTATTTAATGTATTACATTTAACTGTAATAGTCTAATATTTTATTTATTTTGTAAGGTGTTTTTATGTACTGTCCATACTACACAGTTTCAGAATTTTCTCATTTTGCATTGCCAACGAATATGCAGCTGTTTTAAGTGAAAAAGCCAAATAAATCAGCGTTATATTTGTGCCTTTTGAACTTTACATTTTTGTCAGTTATTCTTGGGACTAAGCAAACAATACATTCATTATCGCCTGTTATGTAACGGACTTCCACTGCAAGCCTGAGGGGGTCCATGCCAAGTTGCCAGTGTCATAACTCTCCTTTTCTCCTAAACGAAACTTACGGATAAAAACAAGCCCCCTCGTGACGTCGTTCCTCTGATCTGACGTAGTTCGGGTCCATGGTTTTAAGGAGTGACTGAGCGTTCTAGCATTCGACACCACCTATCTAGTACAAGCAGCAGAAATCTACCAGTTGAAAAGAGTCGTCTTCTATCACACCGAATATTCCAAAGCATGAAGACGTGCGGCGAATTAAGAGCTAAACATATTTCTGTTGGCAATGGAACAATTTAAAGAGGTGAGAACTATATAAGTTATAGGTTACGCTTGTCGAGAGTGCTCTCCAACAAAGGAAAGGCATTCTTAGCCCTTTATTTCTGTTTGGTGTAAAGTTTATCTGCTGCAGGGGGAAAAAACTATATTGAAGTCTTATCTCTGCAATCTAAAACTGGAGTATATATTTTTTTCCAGAGAGGACAACATCCCCGCCAACGTCTGGTTCATCTTCGCCCGCTCATTGGTAAACCCAATATTAGTTTTTCTTGGAGACTACAGATTAAACTTAATTGTTTATTAAAACGATGTATGTAGCTACTTAAGAGTTTCTTGAACATTTAAAAATACTAACTGTAGCCAACGTTAATAGGCTTGAGCCATTTTATTTTAAACCGTGCATTGGCCTGCATTCCCTTGTGATTTTATAATCAACTAAACATTTTAGCATTTTCGTTGTCTTGAAATAGGTTATATTTCAAATATTCGTTTCAATGTCTAGCTATGGGCATGTCCACATGCATGTCCACATGTTCAAAGTAACCAATCACACGCCATCTGTTGGAGACACAGGTGAAGTGGTGAATGAGGTGAGCTTTTAATTTTTTTAATTTTTTAAAAATTAATATCAAATCAATACATAAAGCACATGAGGGAACACAAGCATACATAGATTACAAACAATGGACAATCGAGCTAGGGAGTACAATATCACATTACAATTACACAAGGACCTTAAGGGACATGCATATACTTACAATTCTAACAGCTTTTTTGTTAGTAGAGCATTTAACCGTCTTAAAATACAGTTCAATTTCTTTTTGTAGGGTACGAAAATGTGGTTTTCTGTTTGTAAATTAACATTTGTGTATATGAAATTTGGCCAAAAGTATAATGAAATTAATTACGTAAAAATGATTGCGCTTATTTCTATTGTATGTAAAGAATCCAAACAGTACATCTCTCCACAATAGTGTAAAATCTTCATAAATGTGTTCAATTATAAACCTACTGATGTCTTGCCACAGTTTTCTTACATGCATACAATGCCAAAAAAATACAATGCCAAAAAAGATGCACAACTGTTTCTGGGTGGTCATTACAAAAGGAGCAATTTGAGTTGATGTTTTCCTTTAAACTTCTTCATATAGTGGTTGGCAGGATAATATTTATGAATAATTTTAAAGGAAACTTCCTTAATTTTGTTAACAAGTAGGTATGTGTGTGGCAACATCCAAACTTTTTTCCAACAGATATTATCAATAAATCCATTCCAATAAGGCATGACATAAGGTATAGATACAACATCCTGCTGAAACAAGGATCGTATCGCTCTGTTGTTGAATGGACCAAAAGAGAAACAAATCTTTCCCACTGATGAGTCAACAGGGTCAAGAATGAGGTGAGCTTCTCCTCCAAAGAGTACCACAATATGAGTCATAATACCCATATAACCTAGCGGTCAAACGGGGAAATGGTTCAAACCATTCATTTTTCCCATAAGGGATTTTAGACTCTTATGTGTAAATTTACTGACGTAACGTTTTGATAACTGTAAATCTCTCTCGGACAAGGTGACTTATTAATATATTCGCTGGTATAAAAAAATATGAAATGCTAATTAGCTGCTAATGAGGCTATCCGACGGAACTACAAATACTATCTATCTACTATCTGGACGAGACTGCTGAATACAGGCAAAGGTAAGAATCTCTGGATTAACTATCTAATGTTAGCAAAATGTAGTAATGCATAAATTGGCCACATTTAAAAAATAAAAAATAAACTATTTTGGTCATGTTTTAAAATAAAACAATACCTGTTAGCAAAGGTGTCAGCTAGAGAGACATGCATGTATTTGTAGTCTTACATGATGTCATTAATTATCATTTTCGAATCTGAGAGTAAATAGAGCTGAATTTATTGATTTAAAAGTCACCTTGTCTGAGAGATATTTACACGAATATCAAAACCTCACACCAGGGTAAGCCTACACAAAACATGGCCCTTGTTTTAAGTGTTTCTAAAATGGGAAAAACGAATGGTGGAAAAATCATTTAAACAATTTCCCTGTTTGACTGCTAGGTTTTATGAGTATTATGACACATCCACTGTGGGGGGGGATCTATAAAGGGAGCCACTCGCCTGCAAACAGAGGATCATTCAGTTTTCTTGAACATTTGCTACGTTGTGAAACGGTTTGTACTGAAGTACACGTTTTCCCTAAACGTTCTTGAATGTTCTTGAACAGACTGAGGTACGTTTGCTCCGGTTTGTTGGGTGTAGCGAGGTGTGGCTTGAAGCAATGGGTGACGTGAACTCAGCAAAAAAAGAAACATCCTCTCACTGTCAACTGCGTTTATTTTCAGCAAATTTAAACATGTGTAAATATTTGTATGAACATAACAAGATTCAACAACTGAGACATAAACTGAACAAGTTCCACAGACATGTGACTAACATAAATGGAATAATGTGTCCCTGAACAAAGGGGGGTCAAAATCAAAAGTAACAGTCAGTATCTGGTGTGGCCACCAGCTGTATTAAGTACTGCAGTTCATCTTCTTATGGACTGCACCAAATTTGCCAGTTCTTGCTTCCCTGTAACGCACAGCGTTGAGATTGCCCGCAATGACAACAAGCTCAGTCTGATGATGCTGTGACACACTGCCCCAGACCATGACAGACCCTACATTTCCAAATCGATCTTGCTCCAGAGTACAGGGCTCGCTGTAACGCTAATTCCTTTGACGATAAACGTGAATCCGACCATCACCCCTGGTGAGACAAAACCACGACTCGTCAGTGAAGAGCACCTTTTGCCAGTCCTGTCTAGTCCAGAGATGGTGGGTTTGTGCCCATAAGCGACGTTGTTGCCGGTGATGTCTGGTGAGGACCCACCTTACAACAGGCCTACAAGCCCTCAGTCCAGCCTCTCTCAGCCTATTGCAGACAGTCTGAGCACTGATGGAGGGATTGTGCGTTCCTGGTGTAACTCGGGCAGTTGTTGCCATCCTGTACCTGTCCCGCAGGTGTGATGTTCGGATGTACCGATCCTGTGCAGGTGTTGTTACACATGGTCTGCCACTGCGAGGATGATCAGCTGTCCATCCTGTCTCCCTGTAGTGCCGTCTTAGGCGTCTCACAGTACGGACTAGAGGTCGACCGATTAATCGGAATGGCCAATTAATTAGGGCCAATTTCAAGTTTTCATAACAATCGGAAATCTGTATTTTTGGGCGCTGATTTTTGAGGATTTAAAAACAAAAAAGTATTTTATTTTATACCTTTTAACTCGGCAAGTCAGTTAAGAACACATTCTTATTTTCAATGACGGCCTAGGAACGGTGGGTTAACCGTTCCTAGTTCAGGGGCAGAACGACAGATTTTCACCTTGTCAGCTCGGGGGATCCAATCTTGCAACCTTACAGTTAACTAGTCCAACGCTATAACCACCCGCCTCTCGTTGCACTCCACAAGGAGACTGCCTGTTACACGAATGCAGTAGAAGCCAAGGTAAGTTGCTAGCTAGCATTAAACTTATCTTATAAAAAACAATCAATCAATCATAATCACTAGTTATAACTACACATGGTAGATGATATCTAGTTTATCTAGCGTATCCTGCGTTGCATATAATCGATGCAACGCTGGGGGATGATTTAACAAAAGCGCATTTGCGAAAAAAGCACTCGTTGGACGACTGTACCTAACCATAAACACCAATGCCTTTCTTAAAATCAATACACAGAAGTACATATTTTTTCACCTGCATATTTAGCTAAAAGAAATCCAGGTTAGCAGGCAATATTAACCAGGCTTGCGTTCATTGCACGCAGAGTCCAGGTATATGCAACCGTTTGGGCTGCCTAGCTCATTGCGAACTAATTTGCCAGAATTTTACGTAATTATGACATAACATTGAAGGTTATGCAATGTAACAAGAATATTTAGACTTAGGGATGCCACCCGTTAGATAAAATACCGAACGGTTCTGTATTTCACTGAAATAATAAACGTTTTGTTTTCTAAATGATAGTTTCCCGAATTCTACCATATTAATGACCAAAGGCTTGTATTTCTGTGTGTTATGTTATAATTAAGTCTATGATTTGATAGAGCAGTCTGACTGAGTGATGGTAGGCAGCAGCAGGCTCATAAGCATTCATTCAAACAGCACTTTTGTGCGTTTTGCCAGCAGCTCTTCGCAAGCACAGTGCTGTTTATGACTTCAAGCCTATCAGCCTAATGTCTGGTGTAACCGATGTGAAATGGCTAGCTAGTTAGCGGGGTGCGCGCTAATAGCATTTCAAACGTCACTCGCTCTGAGACTTGGAGTAGTTGTTCCCCTTGCTTTGCAAGGGCTGCGGCTTTTGTGGAGCAATGGGTAACGCTGCTTTGAGTGTGGCTGATTTGTTTCTGGTTTGAGCCCAGGGAGGAGCGAGGAGAGGGACGGAAGCTATACTGTTACACTGGCAATACTATAGTGCCTATAAGAACATCCAATAGTCAAAGGTTAATGAAATACAAATGGTATAGAGAGAAATAGTTCTATAATTCCTATAATAACTACAACCTAAAACCTCTTACCTTGGAATATTGAATTCTCATGTTAAAAGGAACCACAAACTTTCTTATGTTCTGAGCAAGGAACTCAAACGTTAGCTTTTTTACATGGCACATATTGCACTTTTCACTTTTACTTCTCCAACACTTTGTTTTTGCATTATTTAAACCAAATTGAACAAGTTTCATTATTTATTTGAGGCTAAATGTATTTTTATTTATGTATATTAAAGTAAAATAAGTGTTCATTCAGTATTGTTGTAATTGTCATTATTACAAATAAATAAATAAAAATTGGCCGATTTAATCGGTATCGGCTTTTTTTGGTCCTCCAATAATCGGTATCGGCGTTGAAAAATCATAGTCGGTTGACCTCTAGTACGGACATCACAATTTATTGCCCTGGCCACATCTGCAGTCCTCATGCCTCCTTGCAGCATGCCTAAGGCACGTTCACGCAGATGAGCAGAGACCCTGGGCTCTTTCTTTTGGTGTTTTTCAGAGTCAGTAGAAAGGCCTCTTTTGTCTCCTGTTGTCATAACTGTGACCTTAATTGCCTATCGTCTGTAAGCTGTTAGTGTCTTAACGACCGTTCCACAGGTGCATGTTCATTAATTGTTTATGGTTAATTGAAAAGCATGGGAAACGGTGTTTAAACCCTTTATTCGGAACAGGTTAGATATTGTTGTCTGGGACACTGCCACTGACAGGTCTGTGGGTTCCTTGTGTGAATGAATTTCTCTTTGTCTAGATTTTTTATGTTTGCAATGTATCTATTTAGCAATGCATGTGTTTCTATTTTGAAATGGTTGTCAATTTCATCTTCATGTAGCATATCACCGCTGTCTCTAGCCTATTTTCCGTCCTCTAGGAAACTATGGCGCGCTGTGCATGGCTTGTGAGGAGGAGAATCTGAATGCGATTTGCCTCTGTCTTCTAGACTACCCAGAGTGTCCAGAGTGCAGGAGCCCCTTCTACACTCTCACTGTAAAGTGGCTGGTTTGCAAGAAGTGGTGTGACCAAAACAGTTAATTGTTTAGATCCATTTAGCAGCTTTCTCGGTCTGTCATCTAGGCTTTGACAACTAGAGTAGAGTAACACCCGCAGTTGTGTTTCATGAAGGAAGCATGTCGCTTACGTCTAATCCCCAAGCCGGCAGGTAGCCTAGTGCTTAGAGCTTTGGGCCAGTAACCGAAAGGTTGCTGGATCGAATCCCCGAGCGGACAATTTAAGAACGTTCTGCCCCTGAGCAAGGCATCTCTCTGATTCAGAGGGGTTGGGTTAAATGCAGAAGACACATTTCAGTGGACTGCATTCAGTTGTACAACTGACTAGGTATCCCCCTTTCCCTTTAGCCCCGTCTTTGGACCTGCCTATTGTTCTTGATGCAATTATTTTCTCAGCAACCTTTGAGCAGCTGGAATGTGTGGAGTTTTAAATATCTCTCCTTTAAGACCGGTTTGCTGATTGCCCTTACCTCTGCAAAGCGAGTGAGTGAGCTGCATGCACTTTAGTCCACCATTCATGCCTACAGTTTCCCCGGGGTTCCCCCAAGTAACGTTGTTACTCAATCCCACCTTTATGCCTAAAGTCAGCTGCAATTACAATTGTATCACCTTGGAGCTAATTGATTTCCACCGGTCACCATTCTACTCTACAGAAGAAGGGCATCTCCGTCGTTTATGTCCAGTACACGTGTTGCGCTTCTACTTGGACAAACTAGAGCATGGAAAAAGGGTGACCTACTCTTCATTTCCTGGGCGCCCCCTTGCAAACGTGGGCCCCTCTCTCATCAACAGCTATCCCATTGGATTGTGGAGGAGGCTATTATATACTTATATTAGCAAGGGTTTACAGCCCCCGGAGATTCTGAGTGTGCTCATTCCACCGGTGTTTTGGCGTCTTGGGCACTCTTTACAAGAGATCTGCACCATTCACACCAACATAGGCATAGAGCTATGGCATACTGTTTTTGTCTTACTATCATTTTTAGACAGACCCCAATGAGAGAGAATATGTTGAAAAGTATTCTCTGTCTGACATTGCAGTCACGTTCATTTTCAGTTCTAAGTTCAAGTTTAAAAGATGTAATTTACGGACTTTGAAAATGTCTATTCTTTAGGTTGTCAAACGATTAAAATGGCGTTAGTTAATTGTGCATTATTGAAAAAATTTGAATTTGCTCAAATTTGTCCCTAAAAGTTTAGTCCATTTTGTTTAAAGCAGTGGCAGAAAGAATAAAACATAGCTCCTGTGATATTGGGCGTAACTTTTACATGATTTTGGCTAGAGTCATAATCAGCAAGCATTGACTGTAGCTGTGTTCTGTGCTTAACAGCTTCCGTGAGGAAATGCGTGTGTTTAAAAGGATCCGTGCAGTGAAGAAAATGGAGATGCGATTAACGCCGACGGACCAACTCAATTTGGCCTTGTTTGGGGTGGACCTCATTAGAATAATACCCAGTGTTATTTGCAAGTGTATATTTTAAAACGTTATGTCGATAGAGAATATTGTTGTAGTTAGTGTTCGGTTGGTTGTGTCTATAAACTTTGAACATGATCACTGCCAGTTCTTCAGCTTTTGAAATGGCTAATATAAGTGCAAGTGACAGATGAGAGCAATAATAAATCAATCAGAACATAATATTTTTGGGATTGAGACATAATACTTTCATCATTGACATGAGATGTCAGTGAAATTGGTTACGGTTACAATTTGACCTTATGAAACCACAGCAAAAAATACAGATTTTCAACGTCCCCAAAAAATACAGATTTTTATCTTTCACTTAGAACTGAAAATGAACATGGCTTTAATGTCAGACACCATTTCAACACCCAGAGGAGTCGTCTTTTCAACATCCCTAAAATATCTATTTTAAACTTTCACTTACAACTGAAAATGAACATGGTTCCAATGTCAGATGTTTTTTCAACATCATTTAATGTCATTTTGCTTACTGGGCTACCAAGAAAGAAGACATTTAAAAATATATATTCACAGCCTACTAAAGGACTTCTTTTGTAGTTTGTTCATTTCAAATATGTTTCACTGAGCAACACACAGTAGAAAAACAAGCAGTGCTATTTTAGATGATGTAGTTGATTGATTAATAGTTACTATTTTCCTCAGACTGATTATGCAAGCCCCTACACAGCAGTGAGCTCGTAGACTGAAGTGCAATAATGGGTAAGAAATAGTTTGAGATATTGGTGTAATGATGTTTTTATATTCTACTAATACTTCATATAGGTAATAAATCAGTTATTTGATTTTTCTATTATATTCTACAGCAGAGGAACCTGATGAACTGCCTGTTGAAAAATGGACTGACTCCCACGTGAGCTCCTGGTTAAGAACTATTGGAGTGAAGGAGCAATACATCAAGAAGCTTTATGAGGAAGAAGTAGATGGGAGAATTCTCCTTGTACTGACTGAGGACTATCTGAGAAAAGAGATTGGAATGAAATCAGGACCAGCTCTGTTGATCATCAGAAAGAGAAATGAGCTTGTAGACACCAAACAGACAACTCAGGGCAAGGAAAAGCCTCAAAGTAGCAACAATAGTGAACAGGAAAGTAAAAAGAAGAAGCAGGGATCAGCTCCCCAGATTCCAGAGACAGATCAAGGTCTTTCAGAGGAAGAGAAACAAACTCATCAAGGACAATCTGTTGAGGACAATGTGTTAACCACAAAGAGAGACTGCAAGCCACGGCCATTTGGCAAAGAAGGCATTGATTTCACATATGTCAAACATAGTGTTCTGCAACCTGAATCTGGTGTATTTGATCTGATATCTCCCTGTCATGAGTATAAGTCATTTGACAATGCTGCCAAATTGGACCGCACAAGACTACAGGCTAAATTTGCCAAAGAGGTTCTCAAATTCGGTACTGGCTGCATGAATATCAGATCAAATGGCACAATACACTTTGGTGTAATGGACAGTAGGGATGATGCAGGCTATGTGCATGGTGAGATAATCGGTGTTCCGGTTTTTGAGAAAGATATATATGTTGATGCATTGGATCACATTGAGAGGAGTTTCTCCTCTCGCTCTGACAGTGAGCATGTGCGACAGTGCATACGCCCACCTCAGTTTATTGAGGTCATGGACATAGAAAAAAGGTATGTGGTGGAGGTTGATATTGTTCCCTCCATAAGCATTGTTAAGAACCGAGTGTACTCTGTTCGCCTGCCAAACTTCAAAGAGTCCTCTAACAAGATTGAGCATGAAAAGGAAACAATCTATCGCAGGGTAGGATCAAAAACCGAGCCAGTGAGTGATCAAAATGACTTCTACCAGCGAGTCAGAGACAGAGATGCCCAAAGAGAAGAGGCTGAGCATTGTCGATATGTTAACACCCCGGACATCTGCCAAGACCTCGGAAGGAAACTCACCATGCTGATAACCAGTGGCAAGAAATTCATTGAAAAGGAGAAATGGTACATTCTTGTCACTAACAAGTTCCAACCAGATGACTTGAGCAGCATTGCCTTCTTGCTCAACATGAACATTTTCTGTGTGTTCGATTTTGACCCTGATTCCAAAGTGTCAGGATTCTGCAGTAAATACATTCAGCATCATGCTGCAAATATGCATTTCATGCAGAACTACAAAATCCCAGATGGCATGAGCATTGGAGACTTTGTGAGTCACCTGCATTTGTTTGAGCAAACCAGCTGGATCTTTTGCAATGGACGGAATGACTATCAAGGAAATGAAAGTCCCTCCGGTGAAATGACATGGATCAAAACAAAAATGACACTCCTCAGGGATTCCGTGTCACTGATCTGCAAACAGATTTTGCCAAAAGGCACATTCACTGTGGTCTTCCTTCTCACCTCCCCAGTCGAGAAACCACTCTTGCACACCTTCAATGTATTCTTCACTGACATGGAGGGTCATGATGACATCATCTGTATCTCAGAATCTGAAGACAACTATCAGAAATGGCAACACTTTGCTGAGCTCTCATGTGGAACAGACACAGTGAACCGCTCCAGTGTTGTTGGGATGAAAATGAGCCATGTTGATGCCACACTTCAACGTATTCAACATGTCACCACTAGAGCAACCAAACATCTGTCTACCCATGTTAAAGGACAGTGCCCTTTTGAGACCCGTGACGAGGAAAGGATGTATTCTCTAGAGATTCTCAGTGTTTACCATTGTGATGAAAGTAGTGATGACTTTATCAAGGCAGAGAAAGAAAACATTGAAAGACAGTTTTACCACGGGGGCAGGGTGAGCTGGATGAATTTTTGGCTTGCAGAGAAGAAGTTTGTGGGGGATGTCATTCAACGGGATGCCTACTGGGACGTCTCAAAACTTCTCAGCGACACTCAGAAGTGGAGTATAGACCAATTAGCTGTGAACAGTATCAACATCTACCATCACCCAGGAAGCGGTGGAAGCACAGTGGCAAGGCAGGTGCTGTGGAACAATAGAAAAGACCTAAGATGTGCTGTTGTGAAACCGTCATACTCTGCTACCATAGTCTCTGAGCATGCTGTTCAACTTAGAGAATACGAAGAAAAAGATTCCCAGAAATGCCTCCCAGTACTCCTGTTGGTTGAGGACTGTGACAAAGAACATCTGGGTGATTTGAAGCATGAATTAGAGGTTGCAAGCTACACTAAAAAAATTGCGCCAGGAACACTGTGTTTCATTCTGTTGAGCTGCAGACGATCCCATAACCCAGAGAAGATGTGCAAGGACTTGCCATTGCAGAATGTAGCTGTCACTCACAAACTATCAAAAGAAGAGAAGAGACAGTTTGCTGGGAAAAGGCAGAAGCTTGAAGAACAGTACCAGCCAGAATTCATCTTGACATTCGTCTTGATGAGTGAAGAATTTGAGCACAAGAAGATTGTCAAGTATGTTGAACAATTTGTGAAACATCTGCTGCAAGGCATTGACCATGGATCTGTTGTCACTCGCCTCATTCGTTATGTGGCATTGCTGAACACATATGTTCAGAACTCCTTCATTTCCCAGTCCCACTGTGAATCTCTGCTAGCTCTAACTATTCACATGGATAGGTTTCGCCAGCATATGTTTGAGAGGTCACTGAGTGAGCCGGCCAAACTCGTCTTCATACACCTGAGAGATGACAGAACATATATTGAATCAATCCGAATCATTCATCCATTTGTAGCAAAGGAAATTCTCCAGCAGCTTTTGGGTGACCACCAGCAAGGTCAAGGGACTCAAGGCAGATTAGCAATGGATCTTCTTCATGAGGATGTGCTTTTCGAACACAGGTTTGGAAAAGAGGATTACTTGAAGTTTCTGCGAGACCTGTTCATGAAGCGTTGCAGAATAAGCAAAGGTGATGAATCTGACAGCTTTTTTTCTCCACTCATTGAGCATGTGAGTAAAAATGATGGCCCTGACAGAGCAATTGAGCTTCTCAGAGAGGCATATAAACGTTTCAACAAAGATCCATTCTTTGCTCAGCAGCTTGCCCGTCTGAACTACAGACACAACAAATTTGAAGAGGCAGAACAGTGGGCAGAAATAGCAGGCAAAAAGATGCCTAACAACTCCTACATCCTGAACACCAAAGGTCAGGTCTACAGGAGCTGGTTCAATGCCAAGTGTAAAGCAATAGAGAACGTCCCAAAGACCGTAGAAAACACAGCAGATGCAGTAGAAACTGCACTGAAAGCTATGGAATGCTTCCAAGAATGTGAGCAGGCCGCAATCGCAGACCATAACTCCATGAACAATTCAGGCTTTTTTGCAGCTGTTGAAGTCGGATTCAGCTTGTTAAAGCTAATTTCCTCACTGCGTGTGTTTTCAAACAAGGCACATGGTCATTCAGAAAGTTTGAAGTACTTGCTCACAGACTATGTTCCTGAAGAAGTCAAGGAACCCTGGGAATGTTTTCACAGCAAACTGAAGAACCTGCAAACTACTCTGCACGAATCCCTTGATTGGATCTCAGAAGACCTGAGTTACTTTCAAGCTGACATTGGTGCGGATGAGGAGGAGACTATTGAAAGTTCTGAGATGAAGATATTCAATCCCATGAAGTGGTTAGTGAGACAGTCCTCTGAATATGGGAAGTACTTCAGTGACTTTTCACTCAGCACTGCCCAAAAAACATCAGAGTCCAACCTAGTCCAAACTCCTTTCACAAAACGCATGATAATCTATCGCCTTGGTGGTGGAAATATAACCACAATCTTATCCCTCCTGACTGACCAGAAGGATAAAGACCAAGTGAAAGTGCTGGAAGATATCATATTTCTGTATTCTACCAACCCTCTGAGGGTGAGGATGGATCAGATGGATCTGGTCAATTACATAGCATCTCACATTGCCCTAAGCTGCCTTTCTACTCTGTCTCCAAAACTGGCTACTCTCAAAGATCTTCAGAAACTTAGTCAGCAATTTCCTAAAGAGAAACAGAAATGCCTTTCAAGTGCTCTTTTCTTACTCACATTGCTGTTTTGGCCAGAAGAGCATGACACGGATCAAGACAAAGAGAGCAAATATGACATTGTACAGTCAGCTGTTGAATTCCTGAAAAGAAGCTACTGGACCAAAATGAAGGATATTCCACAGCGAAAAAGGAGGATTTACACTCATTTTTTCCTGGGGAATGGAACTGGATGGGAGAAGATTGTCCACAAAAGCAAAGTTGAAATGACCACAAAGCTCCTCTCTGTGTCAGTGAAAAGAATGAAGTGGTTTCGTGGGGAAATGTGGACAACACCAGTGATCACAAAGCTGTTTAAGCGTGTCTCTGGCTGGACAGAAGATGGAACCGTCTACCTTGTGGGTCCTAAAAAGAAGTTCACTATCCATCCACTGTATGCAGCGTCAGTTCCCTATGGCAATGAAAATGTCACATTCTACTTGGGCTTCACATTCAGAGGACCTGTTGCGTACAACATCACTGTGAAAAAGTAAGGTCGCAATAGAAGGTAGAGAGGCCAGTTAGACAGATGCTGCCAGACAAGGCAGCCTGTTATTGAATATCTCTTTTTGTACACTTTGTCAACACTTTGGACCAACAAAAATGTATGTACAGAACTTTTACAACACAAATATATTTAATGGTTTTGGTTGTTGAAAATGTGTTTTCAGTTTGTCAGAAGACTATGACTGTAATGCTTCCGATCACAGATTGTAGCCTACATACATGGCTATTGTGTATATATGTTTGAATAAGTTATAGCAAGTGAAGTCCATTTGGACCGACAATATTAAAGGAATTTGATGTGAACTTATGCAGATATGAGATGTCTTTTTTTGTTTCATTCTTAAAGAACATTGTATATTTTTATATTATAACTTATCTTATTCATCAAGCCTGTGTAATATTATATGTATTGTTACCAAACAGTAATCTATTATGGCTAATCAACCGGGGACTTTTCTCATACATTTTTTAAAATAGTTTACCCTGTGAAATGGCCCCCTCTATAACATTTTCAAATTCCTATGAATTTTTATCTATTTTCTTCTAACCAGTTTCAATATTATGTTGCCTTTTTTGTATGATGAGTGACTAGTGCAAAGATGGAGTTTGTTTTCATTGTGTTATTAAAATACTCATCTATTAAAGTTTTCATAACTTTATTGGTTTGTTTTGAATGATTATTGTGTGTGTTTCCTATAACAAAATCAGTTACTGCTGCAGATGCTGGTAGTGACAGCTTTTCTCTCTTGAATCAAGACTATTTGAGTGCCTGTCTTCCTGTGCAGGCTAGGACAGATATGCCAAAGGGTGTTTGAAATATTGGGTTGTGTTTTTAATGCAGGGCGTCACCCAAAGTGCGCAACTCTTTGTTTTCTACCAAGCGAAACTTAACAGTGCTCAAGACAAGGGAAGGGCAACTTATTTGACAGCTATGTGATTTGGGTGGGACTGAAAAAAATGCCAATTATTTCACAGCTCTTATTCCACAGCTCTCACTCTTCATTTAAACACAGTGATACAGTGTTGCTTATTTGTTTAGGTGAGTTAACATTAATTTCTCATGTATTTAGACAGATATTCCAAAGGGTGTTTGAACTGAACACTGGTAAAAGCATAATGTGTTTATCTTTTCTACTTTTATCTTGTCTCTGTTAGCGTTGTGCTGTACATCAGACACAAAGAAATGTGATCTGATTGTGTTTTTATTAAGTCTTGTTTGCTTGATCGCTGACACACCAGAGCTGTGTTGAATACTCTAACCGTACTATGTGTGACGTGAATTGAGTATAAAGTATGCTTATTGGTCATTGTATGGATATAATTAGTATGCCAAAAGTTCCCGAATGTCGTTCTAAATTCGCAATATATGAAATATACACGCAGAGTACACTACTTCCAAAGATGTTCTATCAGTGCTATTTCTGTACTTTAGGGCCACAATGCAATTCTTCAGGAAATGGGCGTGGCTTCACAGCGTTTTCAAATTTGAAGAAAATGGCGAAAAATATGCAGGCGAAGTACGAGGGCAGGCAGATACAAATGCATTGCTTTAACTAATTATGAGAAATGTAAAGAAAATATTGAGTAATGTAAAAAATAGTTACCTTACACGTTATGTTGGCTGACAATTTGTTAGCTATGCTGTCCTCACGAACCACGTAACATTAAATCAGTATGTACCGGTATGTTAGCTAGCTACCTAACGTTATTTTGGCTACTTATACATCAAACTTGCCAGTATATCAACTATAGGCTAACTAACTACCCAACGTTTATTGACTTGATTATTCCCGTCATTCTTAGTTTAGCTAAATTGTATAGTCGTGTGTTCTCAATGAACATTCGCTCTGGCTGTCTACTCTGATTCCAGAGCATCCGAGCGCAGAATAATGACTTTAGGAGCGCTCAACACCAGCTGAATATGGCCGATGTCGGCAAAAAAGGCGTAATTAAATTGTTGCCAGCAGCACAGTTAGTCACTAACGCTCTGGATAACATGACACCTGCCTAACCAGCTCTGTTAGGGCGAGTAGTTGTTACTTTTATTATTTATTTGTAGCCAAACTAGGTTAGCCTTTCACAAGCTTCCCACAATAAGTTGGGTGAATTTTGGCCCATTCCTCCTGACAGAGCTGGTGTAACTGAGTTAGGTTTGTTGGCCTCCTTGCTCGCACATGCTTTTTTCAGTTCTGCACACACATTTTCTATATTATTGAGGTCAGGGCTTTGCGATGGCCACTCTAATACCTTGACATTGTTGTCCTTAAGCCATTTTGCCACAACTTTGGAAGAATGCTTGGGGTCATTGTCCACTTGGAAGACCCATTTGCGACCAAGCTTTAACTTCCTGACTGATGTCTTGAGATGTTGTTTCAATATATCCACATAATTTCCCGCTCCATGGTGCCATCTATTTTGTGAAGAGCACCAGTCCCTCCTGCAGCAAAGCACCCCTACAACATGATGCTGCCATCCCGTGCTTCACGGTTGGGATGGTGTTCTTCGGCTTGCAAGCCTCCCCCTTTTTCAGCAGTTGTGGCTGCTTTGTGTGATGTATTGTTGTCTCTAGCTTCTTGCCTCTTGTGCTGTTGTCTGTGCTCAATAATGTTTGTACCATGTTTTGTGCTGCTACCATGCTGTGTTGTCATGTGTTACTGCCTTGCTATGTTGTCTTAGGTCTCTCTTTATGTAGTATTGTGTTATCTCTCTTGTTGTGATGTGTGTTTTGTCCTATATTTATATTGTATTTATTTTTAATCCCAGGCCCCCGTCCCCGCAGGAGACCGTTTGCCATTTAGTAGGCCGTCATTGTAAATAAGAATTTGTTCTTAACTGACTTGTCTACTGTAGTTAAATAAAGGTAAAATTAAAAAATATATGTAAAAAAAATCCACAGATGACACAATCTCTTTTGCACACTACCCTCTTCCACCTGGACAAAAGGAACACCTATGTGAGAATACTTTTCATTGACTACAGCTCAGCGTTCAACACCATTGTGCCCTCAAAGCTCATCAATAAGCTAAGGACCCTGGGACTAAACGCCTCCCTCTGCAACTGGATCCTAGACTTCCTGACGGGCCGGCCGTAGGTGGTAAGGGTAGGTAACAACACATCTGCCACACTGATTCTCAACACAGGGGCCCCTCAGGGGTGCATGCTCAGTCCCCTTCTGTACTCCCGGTTCACCCATAACTGCATGGCCAAGCACTCCAACACTATCATTAAGTTTGCCGACGACACTACGATGGTAGGCCCGATCACCACCAACGATGAGACAGCTTATAGGGAGGAGGTCAGAGACCTGGCAGTGTGGTGCCAGGATAGCAAACTCTCAACGTGATCAAGACAGATGATCGTGGGCGACAGGAAAAGGAGGGCCGAGCACTCCTCCATTCTCATCGACAGGGCTGTAGTGGAGCAGGTTGAGAGCTTTAAGTTCCTTGGTGTCCACATCACCAACAAACTATCATGGTCCAAACACACCAAGACAGTCGTGAAGAGGTCACAACAAAACCTATTCCCCCTCAGGAGACTGAAAATATTTGGCATGGGTCCTTAGATTCTCAAAAAGTTCTACAGCTGCATCATCGAGAGCATGACTGGTTTCATCCCCGCATGGTATGGCAACTGCTCCGCCTCCGACCACAAGGCACTACAGAAGATAGTGTGTATGGCCCAGTACATCACTAGGGCCAAGCTTTTTGACATCCAGTACCTCTATACCAGGCGGTGTCAGAGGAAGGCCCTAAAAATTGCCAAGGACTCCAGCCACCTTAGTCACAGACTGTTCTCTTTGCTATCACATGGCAAGAGAGACTGGAGCACCAAGTCTAGGTCCAAGAGGCTTCTTAACAGCTTCTACCCCCAAGCCATAAGACTCCTGAATAGCTAATCAAATGGTTACCCTACTGTAACTATTTGCATTGACCCTTCCCCCTCACTCCCATTTTTACACTGCTGCAACTCTCTGTTTATTGTCTAAGCATAGTCACTTTACCTTCATGTACATATTACCTCAATTACCTCGACTAACCTGTGCCGGCGTATGTGACATTCGGCGCATGTGACAAATAAAATTTGAAATGTGATTTATCTGGTACCATCCCTTTATTTAATTCATGCTGTATACATTGTGTATTTTGCCCTTGCAAAATAGTCCCCTTCTTAAGCTTAGCAGATAGATGAACTCTTTCCAGAAACTGTACTATTAAATAATGCTTTATTACCACCAGTTCGCAGGTACAGCATTAGAAACAGAGTAAAACTTAAATAATAGAAAGAAAACAACCATATAGAGGTTCATACATTTTGTGAAATAGCACAGTTACAAATATATATCAAACTGGATGGACATCAGAAATAGAGGAAGGACTAAAAACAAAGAAAATATAACTATTGTAAAATAGATTGTGTCTGTAAAATGTGTATATGTATAAACTGTAGGTAGAAGCCTACAGTTGAAGTCGGAAGTTTACATACACTTAGGTTGGAGCGTAGCCTAGTGGTTAGAGCGTTGGACTAGTAACTGAAAGGTTGGAAGATCAACTCCCTGAGCTGACAAGGTACAAATCTGTCATTCTGCCCCTGAACAAGGCAGTTAACCCACTTTTTCTAGCCATCGTTGAAAATAAGAATTGGTTCTTAACTGACTTGCCTAGTTAAATAAAGGTCAAATAAAAAATTATTTTACAGGATATAGAAATTTAAGCAAAGACCTTACCAGTGAGCAATTGACCTTAAAATGATCTCAAACCAACTACAGGAGCCAGAACATTGTGATTTTGGCAAGGTTTATCAAACTTTTAGAAGGGTCAAGGATATGGTTATATGTGAAATGGGATAGAATACCACTCTTATAGGACAGGATTGAACTGGATGTTTCATGGGTGTAGTTAATAAGTTAGTTGCTTCAAGTAGGAGACCCTCATGAGGCCGTAAAACATGACTCAAACAGAAATCTGGAGACAAAAAGTAAACATTGTCGAGAGAAGATTAGTGAGAGGAAAGAGGAAGTGTAGAAAAATAATGACAGAAAGTTGCACACTTTAAATATGCTCCCAGCAATTAAATGGATAAACCCATAGGTTCACTCATTACCTTGTTGGAAGAATATAGAGTGTGCAACTTTCTTTCTGTATTTTTATTCAGTTTACTTTCTTTAATCAGGACCTCTTTAAAGATTGGGTTTGGTCAGCTCATGTTTGTTATAGGAAAGGGGAAGTGGACATAATGTGTGTAAAGTTTGGTTATCAGTTGTAGGGGATAGCCTATACCCTTTTTTCTGTCCTGGTGAAATGTTTAATGCATTGTTACTCACTCATTCTGTCTTTCTCTCTCCCTCTCCAGAACAAGCTACTTCTCACCATTCTTAGTTTGCTGCCATGACATCAAAAGAGGATGGTAAATGTGACATATTTGCTTTGGGATCAACTCAAAAATAATACTATTGATTTGTGCAAGTTGCAGACAACTGATGTAGTTAACTTGCTGTATTTGTATATAATTTGTCTACCATGTTTTGTAGTTATAAAATAAAAAGGCATCCTAAAAGATGCACATTGTGAGGAATGATAACAAATGGCATTAAGGTAGCAAGAATCATACTGCTAGAGAGCATTAATACTACACCATTGATATTACATGAACAAATACTACAGTATGATGACAATTTGATGTTGTGTGTGTCGAACCTGAGTGCAGACAATACTTCCCAGCTTCCTACATGTTTAGTCTTGTCCATTTAGGGCACATACACCAAGTGGGATTGTCTAATATTGTCTTGATAACTTTAACTCTTTCTTTTCTAACCTGACTACCAGCTGCTGAGTTTGTGGATAGACACAGGGCTGAGCTCATCCAGAGGGTTCGCAAGGTGATGCCCATAGCAGATGATCTGCTCAGAAGGGGCATGATCCAATATGAAATGTTTGCTAATATTTCAACTTCCAAGACCAACCCAGGCAAGATGAAAGAGGTGTACAAAGCATTGCAGTCCGGAGGGACACCACTTAAATCAGCCTTCTATAGGATTCTGCTGAAAAATGAACGTCTTCTGGTCATCAATCTGGGTAAAGTCCTCTCTCTTCCTCTTTGTGGTGCAGTTTGTAGGACTACTATAGAATATGCCATTTTTACACATTTACCATTTGTCACGCTCTTCCCCATTCTGTGGGCAAGAACATAGGCTACACTCTGATGTTCGTTTAAATTAGGTCAAGTAGAAATGTAACCCAGTCACAACTCAAAAGTTAAATGTCTAAGTCTCTGTAAGTGGTTATCTTAACAGACAAAAGA